>NC_135211.1:41221938-41239438 GCF_052324685.1 Brachyhypopomus gauderio | reverse complement strand
TGTGTGTGTGTGTGTGTGTGTGTGTGCGTGTGGTTTATGTGCTGCTCCTCTCCATCAGCGCTGCATCTGAATATCTGTAAGGACGTTATTAAGCTGACAGCTGACTCCAGAGAGAGCCTGCACAACACCGTGCAGCTGCACAACACCGTGCAGCTTGTGTGTGCAGGCACACGCATGTGTGTGTGTGTGTGTGTGTGCACGTCTCCATGCATGCATGTGCACGTATGTTCGTGTGTGTGTGTGTGTGTGTGTGTGTGTGTGTGTGTGTGTGTGTCACTGGAGTATGTTAGTGTGAGCAGCGTAATGAGGGCACCACGATGTCTGATGTGTTTTCTGACACCAGCTGGAACACAATGCAAACCCAGGAGCAGACGAGACACACACACTCAGGCCGTGATGCTCCGTCAGGACCTGTCCTGTCCTGTCCTGTCCCCTCGGTCTCTTCAGCGTGGCCGATCAGTCAACCGCGCTGGTCTCCACGATGCCCTGCTGCAGGGGTCCAGTGGCCATTAGGCTCAGAGTAATGGACCTGTGGTGCCATTACACTTCAGTCAAGACGGAAGATTCCGGAAACAGTCATGAAACAGCCTGAGAGGCAAACGAGAGGTCAGCTCACGCCACTAGAAGGTTTAATGTGTGTGACGTTTTTCTCCCATAGGAAACACCCTGTGGATGTGGCACACGACCCCAGACCGAAGAACCCTGAGGTGTAGCTGAGGTGGAGGTGATCAAGAACACTGAGGTGTAGCTGAGGTGGAGGTGATAAAGAATACTGAGGTGTAGCTGAGGTGGAGGTGATGAAGAACACTGATGTAGCTGAGGTGGAGGTGATGAAGAACACTGAGGTGAAGCCCAGGTGGAGGTGATGAAGAACACTGAGGTGTAGCCCAGGTGGAGGTGATAAAGAACACTGAGGTGTAGCCCAGGTGGAGGTGATGAAGAACACTGATGTAGCTGAGGTGGAGGTGATGAAGAACACTGAGGTGTAGCCCAGGTGGAGGTGATGAAGAACACTGAGGTGTAGCCCAGGTGGAGGTGATGAAGAACACTGATGTAGCTGAGGTGGAGGTCCTGCCAGCTCCCTCCGTGTCCAGTGGTGGATGCTGAAGTCCAGGCAGAAGCGGAGAGCCTCTCTGGGACTCTGAGAAACATCTGGACCAGCCACTCGGTCCACTTACCATCCGTTTGCTTCTAGTGTGTCCGTCTTGTTAGGAGGAGAGCGTTTAACTCGGCACTGGGGCAGGTGGCCATCTCCGCTTTCTAGGACTGAAGTTGTGACAGTGTTCTGGAATTGCTGGTCCCTTAAGCACAGTGCTGCAGTCCTAGGACCATATGGCGGAAGATGGTGAGAAGGGGGTGTGGCTATGGTGAGAAAGGGCGGTTTGTGGTCATAAGGGAGCAGGGTTGTGGTCAGTTCAGGGTGGGGCTGTTGTGAGATCAGGGCGGGGCTGTGGTCAGGTCAGGGCGGGGCTGTGGTGAGATCAGGGCGGGGCAGTGGTGAGATCAGGGCGGGGCTGTGGTCAGGTCAGGGCTGTAATAAGAAATGCGTTGTACTCAAGAACCATGTTAGGTAATAGATAGTATGGCCTTGGGGGGGACTTTGAATTCAAAACAGGTAAAGTGTTGCAACCACTTCCCACACACACACACACACACACACACACTTTCTGAGAACAGCTGCTTCCAGAGCACTACCCGTAAAAGTCAGGTAGGTGCAGATGGGGGTGGCGTCTGGGGACGTAGCGGTATGGTCGGGCGACCAGATGGTGTGGTTCCCTAGCGCCCCGTCAACCGTCCCAACGACTACAGTCACACGCCTACGGGGGGCCAAGTTGAATAACAAACTTTATTACTTGCTGTAGTTCTAAAGCGCCGGCACCCGAGGGAGCGTGTGCCGCTGTCACTGTCCAATCAGGGCCGGGCGCAACGGCGCCGACCCCACGCAGATCCACCACGGGAGCGAAATAAATACAACGTGATTACAGTGTAGCGCTGCACCGTGCCTGCAATATTTTTTAAAAGAACGATACATCGTTTATCACCAGAATGCAGCGAGTTATCAAAAACGCTCTCTGAAGACTCATCTGGGACATCTGCGATTCGCCAGGACGCTCGGCCCACAAAAACAAACTGCAATATATCAGAGGGCTCGTTTACCACAGCCGCACATCAGTATCGCCAAGGACAGAATCGCGATAATGATGAACGATATATTGCGCGAGCCCCAATGCCGGTGCAGTAGGTCGTGATTATGGGATGTCAGCTGAGGGTTTAATGCAACTGCAGGTAAAAACATACGACAGCTAGAGTGGCGCAATTAGCATACTCTCATTTGCATGCTAATCAAGTCAGAGCAGATTTTCATCGGAGTTAGACGGTTCATATTCGCTTCGCTTTACGATACTTGTACTACGGAAGTGAACACGATGTTCTCAGCGTAGCGGCAGCCATGCAGTGGCTCAATGAGCTTGTTCCTCAGCTGAAGACGCGAGTGTCTCTCGTTCTGATCACCTTCGGGGTGTCATCGTCACCTTGGGGTCGTCGGGCCCTATCACCGGGACAACCCCGGAGCATCCTCCCTGATTCACTTCCAGGTTCCCCCACCCCCACTGGCTAGGTGCAGCTGCGGTAACACTGTCGTTACGGCGACCTGAACTTTGACCCCATCTGAGGTTCACAACTCTCTGGACTCAGTTTTATCTGCAGATGCTGGCACGAATTCCGACATCTCGATGAGATTCTGGACATTAAAAGGGAATCCCACCACAGCAGAGGACTTAGCAGGATGGCAGAGGGGGGGTCCGGGCGTGGCGTGGGACGGCCCCCAAAGCCCTTTATCCTTTTATTTATAGAGTATTGATCAAAGGCCTGCTTTAAAGTGTGATTTATTGTCTTATTGACGGCTCCGCGGTCTCTGCAGACCCCCTGGGCACACAATTCAAGCGCAGGAGTCATCACATGGACGCGGGCGTGCACGGTGGGCGTGCACGTGGAAACAGGCGTGCACGTGCAGCCAGCGAGAGGGGGAGGATGGACGAAGAGGAAGAGGTAAACTTCGAAAGTGCTGACGGACACGCGAGAGGAAGCCGTTCGAGATTTACACCGACCCAGAAAAACAAAACCAAAGTCCACTGGCTCATGGGAGGAGAGGCAAGCACTCAGACTCCTCCCCCCACACTCTGAGTGAGGAGCTGATTGGCCGCAGGTGCTCTCAGGGGAGCGGGGAGTGGAGCTCGGCTGATCCCGGGTCAGTTCTGGCGTACACGCACGCTTTAGGCACCAGCTGAGGGGGCGGGGCTCAAATCCCCGACTGCAGGAGACACAATAACATACATTACATCACTAGAGTGTTTCCCCAGCAACGGACTGTGAGTGCAACGAAAACGCCAACTCTGAAGATTCAGCAACAGCCATCAGAGATACACATGTGTGTGTGTGTGAGTGTGTGTATGAGGTTTGTGTGTGTGTGTGTGAGAGTGTGTGCGTGTGTGTGGTTTGTGTGTGTGTGTGTGTGTGCTGCTACTCACCACTTGGCCGTTCTGGGGGTTCTTGTGGGCGTAGGACGGGCCTCTGATGTGTGTGTGTGTGTGTGTGTGTGTGTGTGTGTGGGCTGCTACTCACCACTTGGCCGTTCTGGGGGTTCTTGTGGGCGTAGGGCGGGCCTCTGATGTGGTTCCACATCTGGCCGGAGGTCATGGCGAACACAACACACTGCAGGAGGAAGAGGAGGTCAAGGGGGAGTGAGAGAGGGAGGGAGAGGGATGAAAAGAGAGGAAGCAAGAGAGAGGGGAGTGAGGTTCGGTTGGAAACATTGGTTGTGTTCAGCACCGACAAGCCAAAAGCATCTTGTGCAAAACATGTTCCTGTGTGTGTGTGTGTATATGTGTGCATGTGTGTGTGTGTGCGTATGTGTGTATATGTGTATGTGTGTGTGCGTGTGTGTTTGTATATGTGTATGTGTGTGTGTGTGCATGTGTGTGTGTGTGCGTATGTGTGTATATGTGTATGTGTGTGTGCGTGTGTTTGTATATGTGTATGTGTGTGTGTGTGCGTGTGTGTGTGTGTTTGTATATGTGTATGTGTGTGTGTGTGTGTGTGTGTGTGTGTGTGCGTGTTTGAGAGATATTCATATAGATTCACACAGACATTGAGGCTGAGGTAAGGATAGAGTGAGAGGTGAGGATAGAGTGAGAGGTGAGGATAGAGTGAGAGGTGAGGATAGAGTGAGAGGGAGAGGTGAGGTATAGAGTGAGAGGGAGAGGTGAGGATAGAGTGAGAGGTAAGGATAGAGTGAGAGGTGAGGATAGAGTGAGAGGTGAGAATAGAGTGAGAGGGAGAGGTGAGGATAGAGTGAGAGGTGAGGATAGAGTGAGAGGTGAGGATAGAGTGAGAGGGAGAGGTGAGGATAGAGTGAGAGGTGAGGATAGAGTGAGAGGGAGAGGTGAGGATAGAGTGAGAGGTGAGGATAGAGTGAGAGGTGAGGATAGAGTGAGAGGGAGAGGTGAGGATAGAGTGAGAGGTGAGGATAGAGTGAGAGGGAGAGGTGAGGATAGAGTGAGAGGTGAGGATAGAGTGAGAGGTGAGGATAGAGTGAGAGGGAGAGGTGAGGATAGAGTGAGAGGTGAGGATAGAGTGAGA
This sequence comes from Brachyhypopomus gauderio, assembly GCF_052324685.1. Classification (NCBI taxonomy): domain Eukaryota; kingdom Metazoa; phylum Chordata; class Actinopteri; order Gymnotiformes; family Hypopomidae; genus Brachyhypopomus; species Brachyhypopomus gauderio. The sequence continues at coordinate 41,234,800 of NC_135211.1, read as the reverse complement.
GGGAGAGGTGAGGATAGAGTGAGAGGTGAGGATAGAGTGAGAGTGAGAGGTGAGGATAGAGTGAGAGGTGAGGATAGAGTGAGAGGGAGAGGTGAAGATAGAATGAGAGGTGAGGATAGAGTGAGAGGGAGAGGTGAGGATAGAATGAGAGGTGAGGATAGAGTGAGAGGGAGAGGTGAGGATAGAGTGAGGGAGAGGTGAGGATAGAGTGAGAGGGAGAGGTGAGGATAGAGTGAGAGGGAGAGGTGAGGATAGAGTGAGGGAGAGGTGAGGATAGAGTGAGAGGGAGAGGTGAGGTATAGAGTGAGAGGGAGAGGTGAGGATAGAGTGAGAGGGAGAGGTGAGGATAGAGTGAGAGGGAGAGGTGAGGATAGAGTGAGAGGGAGAGGTGAGGATAGAGTGAGAGGGAGAGGTGAGGATAGAGTGAGGGAGAGGTGAGGATAGAGTGAGAGGGAGAGGTGAGGATAGAATGAGAGGGTGAGGTGAGGATAGAGGGAGAGGTGAGGATAGAGTGAGAGGGAGAGGTGAGGTATAGAGTGAGAGGGTGAGGTGAGGATAGAGTGAGAGGGTGAGGTGAGGATAGAGAGGGAGAGGTGAGGATAGAGTGAGAGGGAGAGGTGAGGATAGAGTGAGAGGGAGAGGTGAGGATAGAGTGAGATGTGAGGATAGAGTGAGAGGTGAGGATAGAGTGAGAGGGAGAGGTGAGGATAGAGTGAGAGGTGAGGATAGAGTGAGAGGGAGAGGTGAGGATAGAGTGAGAGGTGAGGATAGAGTGAGAGGTGAGGATAGAGTGAGAGGTGAGGATAGAGGGAGAGGTGAGGATAGAGTGAGAGGTGAGGATAGAGTGAGAGGTGAGGATAGAGTGAGAGTGAGAGGTGAGGATAGAGTGAGAGGTGAGGATAGAGTGAGAGGGAGAGGTGAGGATAGAATGAGAGGTGAGGATAGAGTGAGAGGGAGAGGTGAGGATAGAATGAGAGGTGAGGATAGAGTGAGAGGGAGAGGTGAGGATAGAGTGAGGGAGAGGTGAGGATAGAGTGAGGGAGAGGTGAGGATAGAGTGAGAGGGAGAGGTGAGGATAGAATGAGAGGGAGAGGTGAGGATAGAGTGAGAGGGAGAGGTGAGGATAGAGTGAGAGGGAGAGGTGAGGATAGAGTGAGGGAGAGGTGAGGATAGAGTGAGAGGGAGAGGTGAGGATAGAGTGAGAGGGAGAGGTGAGGATAGAATGAGAGGGTGAGGTGAGGATAGAGGGAGAGGTGAGGATAGAGTGAGAGGGAGAGGTGAGGTATAGAGTGAGAGGGTGAGGTGAGGATAGAGTGAGAGGGTGAGGTGAGGATAGAGAGGGAGAGGTGAGGATAGAGTGAGAGGGAGAGGTGAGGTATAGAGTGAGAGGGAGAGATGAGGATAGAGTGAGAGGGAGAGGTGAGGATAGAGTGAGGGAGAGGTGAGGATAGAGTGAGAGGGAGAGGTGAGGATAGAGTGAGAGGGAGAGGTGAGGATAGAATGAGAGGGTGAGGTGAGGATAGAGGGAGAGGTGAGGATAGAGGGAGAGGGAGAGGTGAGGATAGAGTGAGAGGTGAGGATAGAGTGAGAGGTGAGGATAGAGTGAGAGGGAGAGGTGAGGATAGAGTGAGAGGTGAGGATAGAGTGAGAGGGAGAGGTGAGGATAGAGTGAGAGGTGAGGATAGAGTGAGAGGTGAGGATAGAGTGAGAGTGAGAGGTGAGGATAGAGTGAGAGGGAGAGGTGAGGATAGAGTGAGAGGTGAGGATAGAGTGAGAGGTGAGGATAGAGTGAGAGGGAGAGGTGAGGATAGAGTGAGAGGTGAGGATAGAGTGAGAGGTGAGGATAGAGTGAGAGGGAGAGGTGAGGATACAGTGAGAGGTGAGGATAGAGTGAGAGGGAGAGGTGAGGATAGAGTGAGAGGTGAGGATAGAGTGAGAGGTGAGGATAGAGTGAGAGGGAGAGGTGAGGATAGAGTGAGAGGTGAGGATAGAGTGAGAGGGAGAGGTGAGGATAGAGTGAGAGGTGAGGATAGAGTGAGAGTGAGAGGTGAGGATAGAGTGAGAGGGAGAGGTGAGGATAGAATGAGAGGTGAGGATAGAGTGAGAGGGAGAGGTGAGGATAGAATGAGAGGTGAGGATAGAGTGAGAGGGAGAGGTGAGGATAGAGTGAGAGGGAGAGGTGAGGATAGAGTGAGAGGGAGAGGTGAGGATAGAGTGAGAGGGAGAGGTGAGGATAGAGTGAGAGGGAGAGGTGAGGTATAGAGTGAGAGGGAGAGGTGAGGATAGAGTGAGAGGGAGAGGTGAGGATAGAATGAGAGGGTGAGGTGAGGATAGAGGGAGAGGTGAGGATAGAGTGAGAGGGAGAGGTGAGGTATAGAGTGAGAGGGTGAGGTGAGGATAGAGTGAGAGGGTGAGGTGAGGATAGAGAGGGAGAGGTGAGGATAGAGTGAGAGGGAGAGGTGAGGATAGAGTGAGAGGTGAGGATAGAGTGAGAGGGAGAGGTGAGGATAGAGTGAGAGGTGAGGATAGAGTGAGAGGTGAGGATAGAGTGAGAGGGAGAGGTGAGGATAGAGTGAGAGGTGAGGATAGAGGGAGAGGTGAGGATAGAGTGAGAGGGAGAGGTGAGGTATAGAGTGAGAGGGTGAGGTGAGGATAGAGTGAGAGGGTGAGGTGAGGATAGAGAGGGAGAGGTGAGGATAGAGTGAGAGGGAGAGGTGAGGATAGAGTGAGAGGGAGAGGTGAGGATAGAGTGAGAGGTGAGGATAGAGTGAGAGGTGAGGATAGAGTGAGAGGGAGAGGTGAGGATAGAGTGAGAGGTGAGGATAGAGTGAGAGGTGAGGATAGAGTGAGAGTGAGAGGTGAGGATAGAGTGAGAGGTGAGGATAGAGTGAGAGGGAGAGGTGAGGATAGAATGAGAGGTGAGGATAGAGTGAGAGGGAGAGGTGAGGATAGAGTGAGGGAGAGGTGAGGATAGAGTGAGAGGGAGAGGTGAGGATAGAGTGAGAGGGAGAGGTGAGGATAGAGTGAGAGGGAGAGGTGAGGATAGAGTGAGAGGGAGAGGTGAGGATAGAGTGAGGGAGAGGTGAGGATAGAGTGAGAGGGAGAGGTGAGGATAGAATGAGAGGGTGAGGTGAGGATAGAGGGAGAGGTGAGGATAGAGTGAGAGGGAGAGGTGAGGTATAGAGTGAGAGGGTGAGGTGAGGATAGAGTGAGAGGGTGAGGTGAGGATAGAGAGGGAGAGGTGAGGATAGAGTGAGAGGGAGAGGTGAGGATAGAGTGAGAGGGAGAGGTGAGGATAGAGTGAGAGGTGAGGATAGAGTGAGAGGTGAGGATAGAGTGAGAGGGAGAGGTGAGGATAGAGTGAGAGGTGAGGATAGAGTGAGAGGGAGAGGTGAGGATAGAGTGAGAGGTGAGGATAGAGTGAGAGGTGAGGATAGAGTGAGAGGGAGAGGTGAGGATAGAGTGAGAGGTGAGGATAGAGGGAGAGGTGAGGATAGAGTGAGAGGTGAGGATAGAGTGAGAGGTGAGGATAGAGTGAGAGGTGAGGATAGAGTGAGAGTGAGAGGTGAGGATAGAGTGAGAGGTGAGGATAGAGTGAGAGGGAGAGGTGAGGATAGAATGAGAGGTGAGGATAGAGTGAGAGGGAGAGGTGAGGATAGAATGAGAGGTGAGGATAGAGTGAGAGGGAGAGGTGAGGATAGAGTGAGGGAGAGGTGAGGATAGAGTGAGAGGGAGAGGTGAGGATAGAATGAGAGGGAGAGGTGAGGATAGAGTGAGAGGGAGAGGTGAGGATAGAGTGAGAGGGAGAGGTGAGGATAGAGTGAGGGAGAGGTGAGGATAGAGTGAGAGGGAGAGGTGAGGATAGAGTGAGGGAGAGGTGAGGATAGAGTGAGAGGGAGAGGTGAGGATAGAGTGAGAGGGAGAGGTGAGGATAGAATGAGAGGGTGAGGTGAGGATAGAGGGAGAGGTGAGGATAGAGTGAGAGGGAGAGGTGAGGTATAGAGTGAGAGGGTGAGGTGAGGATAGAGTGAGAGGGTGAGGTGAGGATAGAGAGGGAGAGGTGAGGATAGAGTGAGAGGGAGAGGTGAGGTATAGAGTGAGAGGGAGAGGTGAGGATAGAGTGAGAGGGAGAGGTGAGGATAGAGTGAGAGGGTGAGGTGAGGATAGAGTGAGAGGGAGAGGTGAGGTATAGAGTGAGAGGGTGAGGTGAGGATAGAGTGAGAGGGTGAGGTGAGGATAGAGTGAGAGGGAGAGGTGAGGATAGAGAGGGAGAGGTGAGGATAGAGTGAGAGGGAGAGGTGAGGATAGAATGAGAGGGAGATTGATGGATCCTCGCTGTGCGTACACGCCCGAGAATCACTCTGCCATCGATACCATGGACAGCAAACACGGCCCGTCCAGGCACCAACGGGTCCAGCCCTGAGGCTCCGCCCTCTTCCCCAAGTAAACAGCAGCACACAGCGCTCAGCTACACCTCCTGCATGACCTGCCGAGAAGAGTCTGCAGGGTCCTAATGCCTCCCCACTTCTCGTGCCAGGAGGCCCAGTAGAATACAGGGCTGAAAGGCTCCGGAACAGGGGGCTGACTCGTTGCCATGGCTTCCATGCATCTGAAGCCGTGGCAACGATCACTGTCAGACTGGAGTGATGGTGGTTCATAAATAAATAAGTACATAAAAAAAGAAAGAACAAAATCTTGTTTCAGAGACCACAGCATGTGACGCCCTGCAGGGGGTGAGCAGCTGCAGGAGACTGCAGCATCTCCACGCCCGTGCTGCCCCATCTCCAAACCTTCCTGAACCAGGTGTTGCACCACAGCAAGAGGAATTCTGGGAAACGTAGATTTCTTACCAGAGCGGCCATGGCCCAGCCGGTTTTGTTGTAGATGAACTCCAGGTTGTTCCTGCGCAGGTACAGAAGCCCGCCCACCAGGGAGACCAGCAGGGCCAGGGCGATGGTGCCCGAGTAGTTGGGTGGCCGGAACACCCGGATCTGCAGGACCAGGACCACAACGTCAGGGCGTGCGGGACATCACTGACCTCATATGTCCATACAATAATAATAAAACCCCCACACTCCGAGGACCCGCCCCCCTCTCTGTCAAACTCGAGTCTACAAACGATGCTCCTCCCTCTTAATCAAGGCCACACCCCCCATAATCTGGCTGAAGGGGTCATAGAGTGCTCGTTAATTTTCTCATTACATCCATTTTCACTGCAAACACACACAGCCCCTGCCATTACAGGGCGATTATACTCATTCGTACTAATTACAACGGTCCCGCAGTAGCAGATTACAGCCGTCCTGACGCTCCACGGGAGAAGCGTATTAGGGCCTGGTGATGAGGCCGGGTCAGAACACGCTAGCACGGTACAGAGGTGCGTGAGGAACCGATTCTCCTGACGGCAGCTCAGTGTGTTCCACAGTTCCTTTACCTCCATTACGACCCGGGAGTCCTTCATCAGTTCTGTTCAGTTCCAACCCGAGACTCCTGCAGAAAACCAGCTAGCCACACGTCTCCCAAAGAGAGCTCGTATCGTGGGCGTCAGGTTTGGCATTGGAGCTAAACTCTACAGGAAGTTCCCAGAAAGAGGCTGGTGACCACTGGGCTTTTAAAGGTGGTGTGAGAACACAACGTGTCCCATAAACAGGAAGCAGTAGAGATGGGGGCAGTCATGGTCCTGTGGTTAGGGAACTGGTCTTGTGACCGGAGGGTCGTGGGTTCGATTCCCAGACCTGAGGCCATGACTGAGGTGCCCTTGAGCAAGGCACCTAACCCCAACTGCTCCCCGGGCGCCGGGCTAGGGCTGCCCACCGTTCTGGGCACGTGTGATCCACAGCCCCCTAGTAATCACTAGTGTGTGTGTGTGTGTGTGTGTGTTCTAATTGCACAGATGGGTAAATGCGGAGGACAAATTTCGATTGGGGTGTAAATTCACAATTGACAAAATATGGCACATTTCATTTAATTTTTTTCAGGAAGTTCAACTGTGAGCTGATCTCACCTTGCGGGACATGAAGTCGCCGGTGTGTGAAATATATACGCGAGCTGATGAACTTCTGTCTGAAGCTGTCTGTACTTGTACTGTGTGTGTGTGTGTGTGTGTGTGTGTGTGTGTGTGGAGCATCACTGGACAAGCCTGAATGATCTGTGCATAACACACACAGTTAAACTACTTCAACCACTTAGGCATCAGTGGGGATCTCTCGTGCCATGGCAATGGCATATTTGTGAAGACCACATTAATCCTCAATAGAACATCTTACTAATGTCAATCTGGAACTCCGCTGGACGTCCAAGGAGCCCAGCAGCTGTGTGAGCAGTGTGTGTTCAACCTCCAACAACTGTGTGAGCAGTGTGTGTTTAACCTCCACCAGCCACAAAGTCTGGTGTTTGTTCAACCAACATTTTGGTGGCCTCTGACATCTGCAGTGCTTGGACTTTGTACTGGAGGCAAAGCCCAAATGTCCCATCTCAGCCACCATGTGCTTGACATGAAACATCACCAGAAAACAAATGAGCTTTATGACATGTTGGACATGTTCAGAACGTCTGGTTCCTACTGAACCTTTTTATATTTGGAATCAAATGAAGTGTCAGATGTGCTCTCAACTCGTTTATCTCATTCTCAACTCATTTATCTCATCCTCGACAAGCATGTTGGTATCTTACACCGTGAGATAAATGATTGACATTTTTGTCAAGAGTAAGAAATTCATCAAGAGTGAGATAAATGAGTTGAGAGTGATCTGTCCAATAATAACTGTGGCCCTGTAGCCTCCAACTGCACCAGTTGGACCTTGAACATTTATCTCCTCGATTACTGTGGGTTGCGTGTGCGTGTGTGTGTGTGTGTGTGTGTGTGTGTGTGTGTGTGTGTGTGGGTTGAGAAGTCTTGAACACCTACACACCATCAGATAAGGGGTTGTCATTTCGAGTTGTCATGGCGATTACATTCTAGTGGACACCATGACTGCACTGTCAGTTGTGGTACGGACGCAATGACTTTAGGAAGCTTAAAGGAAAAAAAAGAGTGTGTGTGTGTGTGTGTGTGTGTGTACGTGTGCGTGCATGTGTGTATTTAGTGCAGTACATAAGGTTTCCAGAGAAACAGGATATTTCAGATTTGCATATTGAATGAAAATCTCTGGTGCTGGGCTTATGGAGTTGGTGCTGGCTGGGTGATTGATGTGGCGTGTGTTGGGGGAGCCAGTCAGGCCGCCGCACAGGAGATGGTGAAGGTTTCAGTGTTTTACTCTGATAATCCAATCACAGTTTCATTTATTTGTACTCAGGACGTAATAAAGCTCAGTCCTTCCCTTCAGTTGATCTGATCCTGAGAAGAGAACCTTGATGAAGATGAACCAGACATCATATTATTTAGTACCATGGAGAGCAGCTACCGTTCCGAGGATGCACTGAGAGGAATAGACTCTGTCAACCACACAAAGAAAACCTTCAGGACCATGGACAGCACATGCTACTTGGCATACACCTTCAGCACCATGGACAGCACATGATACTTGGCATACGCCTTCAGAACCATGGACAGAAGCAAACACATAGACAAGGCCGGAGGTGTAAAGTTTCTGCTGGGTAAAAATCACCCCACGCAGCACCTTATTTGCTGAACCGCTTGATTTCCATAGTTACATTTAAAACACACACGGTGATTGGCTGCACAGACATTTCCGTAATCTGGTTGGTTCTAGGAAAGCAAGCCCTCCCACTCAGATGTGACGCAGATGTGTTTTCTGTGTGTTAGTTCAGTCAAACCCAGTGTGGTAGATACACAGCCATGCAACTTATATTAGTGACCTTTACGTCAGTGTAACAACACGTATTTTAGGTTCATACTTCTTCCACTACAGATTATTAAGAGCCCTGAAGGAATAATGAGTATATTGAATGAATAATGTTTTTAACATGTGCAGATCAGTGTAGGATTGTGACCCTAAACATACACTGTGTTTGTGTGTATCTCTGTGTGTTTGACTTGGTCTGTGTGTTTGGATATGTATGGGTGTGGATGTGTGTGGATGTGTGTGGATGTGTGTGTGGACGTGCGTGTGTGTGCGTGTGGACGTGTGTGCGTGTGGATGCGTGTGTGCTGGTTCCCAAGAGGCAGGTTCTGTTGCCTAAGCCACTGTTAGTGCTTCTATATATATCCAAGTGCATGAATATGTGAGTGTGTGTGTGGTGGGGGTGGGGGGGATTGTGTGTAATCCAGGACTGTGGACTGTCTTTCCAGGTGAGTGGGAGTGGCTTTAGGACATGTCCAATCAGCTACACCCCACCTCCACACAACTACACCCCAACACCAACCAGCTACACCCAAGACCAACCAACTACACCCGAGCACCAACCAGCTACACACTAGCACCACACAACTACACCCCAGCACCAACCAACTACACCCCAGCACCAACCAGCTACACCGCACCTCCACACAACTACACCCCAGCACCAATCAACTACACCCCAGCACCAATCAACTACACCCCAACACCAACCAGCTACACTGCACCTCCACACAACTACACCCCAGCACCAACCAACTACACCCCAGCACCACACAACTACACCCCAGCTCCAACCAGCTACACCCCAGCACCACACAACTACACCCCAGCACCAACCAACTACACCCCAGCACCACACAACTACACCCCAGCACCACACAACTACACCCCAGCACCAACCAGCTACACCCCAGCACCAACCAGCTACAACCCACCTCCACACAACTACACCGCACCTCCACACAACTACACCCCAGCACCACACGACTACACCCCAGCACCAACCAGCTACACCCCAACACCACACAACTACACCCCAGCACCAACCAGCTACACCCCAGCACCACACAACTACACCGCACCTCCACACAACTACACCCCAGCACCTCCACACTACACCCCAGCACCACACAACTACACCCCAGCACCAACCATCTACACCCCACCTCCACACAACTACACCCCAGCACCAACCAACTACACCCCAACACCAACCAGCTACACCCCAACACCAACCAGCTACACCCCACCTCCACACAACTACACCCCAGCACCACACAACTACACCCCAACACCACACAACTACACCCCAGCACCAACCAGCTACACCCCACCTCCACACAACTACACCCCAGCACCAACCAGCTACACCCCAACACCAACCAGCTACACCCCAACACCAACCAGCTACACCCCAACACCAACCAGCTACACCCCAACACCAACCAGCTACACCCCAACACCAACCAGCTACACCCCACCTCCACACAACTACACCCCAACACCAACCAGCTACAGCTAACGTGGGAACGTTCCGGAACGTTCTTCTCCCGAGGGTTTGTTCCCTCAAAAGCGAAACAGGAGCATCCGTGGTAGGACACCCTGAGGACGTGGCGGAGCCTCAGGGTTACGGGCTTCTTCTTCCCCTCTCCTCTTCCTCCTCTTCTTCTTCTTCTTCTTCTTCCTCGTCCTCTTCCTCCTCCTCATGACATGTCTCCTGTGCAGCTGTATAAAAGCTTCCCTCCGTGTGCTGGAAAAGCGGAGCGTTACAGGCGGCCCGTGGCACCAACACCATGTGCCCTCCCGGTGTGTCCGCAGGGTTCCTGTGGTAGGTGTGGAGAAGGTAGACGTGGTGGAGGAACCATGAGGAACCGTGAGGAGCCATGAGGAGATCACACTGCCCGTTCCAGCTGTTCCACACGTCCTCATCCATCACAAACTAATCCAATTTAACTCCAGGAGGCTTATTATTGAAGAATGCATTATTTAACATAGGTACATCACTCTTTTGAGCTGTTTGAGAGCTGCTCAGAGGACGTATGGCCGAAAATCTCGTTCACACGTCATTCACTTCATTTATGAAATGTTACATGTAGCCTTATAATAAATCAAATCAAATAAAATATATTTGTATAATATACAGGGCCAGTGACCTGGTAATGGGGCAGATCTGATCTTAGCTCAGTTAGCATGGCTCCGCTAGTGTGTATGCTTCAGTTCGTTTGTTCCAGTTAGGATGATTCGTCTGATTTCAGCTAGTATGATGTAGCACTGTTCGCATCGTTAGAACGGGCTCTTAATTGTGATCACCATAACACCACTTGGATCAGTTAGCATTGTGTCTTTGTGACACCATCACCAGAGCTTCACCTGTGCAGGCATTGCCTGTGTTTTACCTGTGCAGGTATTACCTGTGCTTTACCTGTACAAGCATTACCTGTGCTTTACCAATACAAGTATTACCTGTGCTTTACCTGTGCAGGCATTACCTGTGTTTTACCTGTGCAGGCATTACCCGTATTTTACCTGTGCAGGCATTATCTGTGCTTTACCTATACAAGCATTACCTGTGCTTTACCTGTGCAGAAATTACCTGTGTTTTACCTGTGAAGGCATTTAGTTGAGCACATTGAAGCTGTTTGTACCAGTTTCAAATGAGCTTACTGAAACATTTCAAAGACATTAATTCTGAATTCTTCATTCTTAGAACCGGCTAGGTGTGTAGGGCAGAGGTGGGTGTGTGTGTGTGTGTGTGTGTGTGTGTGTGTGTGTGTGTGTGTGTGTGTGTGTTTACCTGTACATCAGTGCGGTCTGTGATCCATTTGGCCAGCTGCTCAGACGCGTATCCAATCCTCTGAAGGTCAAATGTGTCGGCGCGTTTGGGTTTCCCCTTAGCAGGGAAATGCATGAAGGTGGGGGCAGAGTTCATGTTCAACTGGGGGAGAACACACACACACACACACACACACACACACACACACAACAGACACACAATCACACACTTAATCACCTAAACAATACATTCCTGTGAGAACAACATTAATAACCAACTCCTCACACAGACTGTGTGGTTATTAACCTTCCCCTCAAACACACACCACCTCTCTCCCTCTCCTCTTCTCTCCATCTTTCTCACTCGTCCTCTATCTCTCTCTCACTCCTCCTCCCAACACTATCTCGCTCTCTTGCTTTCTTAATAAAAACAGCTCCTTTTTGGAGAGAGGACAGGAAAATGATTACTGCAGGAACAAGGCAAAGTCTTATCATGGGACTTTAACTTCACTACGCCAGCACAGCTCAGATCCCTCTGGAGAGAGACTCACACACACACACACACACACACACACACACACACACACACACACACACACACACACACACGGTGGATTCTGCTGAACTGGTTGTCCCACTACAGTATCACATGATGGGTTAGAATGGACTTCCTGATACAGACGGATTTACATCAAGAACATGAGTGTGGAGGAGAATGTGTGTGTGTGTCCATATGTGTGTTTGTGTGTGTGTGTGTGTGTGTGTGTGTGTGTGTGTGTGTGTGTGTGTGTGTGTGTGTGTGTGTGTGTCCATGTGTGTGTGTGTGTGTGTGTGTGTGTGTGTGTGTGTATGTGTGTGTCCATATGTGTATGTGTGTGTGTGTGTCCGTGTGTGTGTGTGTGTGTGTGTGTGTGTGTGTGTCCATATGTGTGTGTGTGTCCATATGTGTGTGTGTGTGTCCATATGTGTGTTTGTGTGTGTGTGTGTGTGTGTGTCCATGTGTGTGTGTGCATATGTGTGTGTGTCCATATGTGTGTGTGTGTGTGTCCATATGTGTGTTTGTGTGTGTGTGTGTGTGTCCATATGTGTGTGTGTGTGTGTCCATATGTGTGTGTGTGTGTGTCCATGTGTGTGTCCATATGTGTGTGTGTGTCCATATGTTTGTGTGTGTGTGTGTGTGTCCATATGTGTGCTTGTGTGTGTGTGTGTGTGTGTGTGTGTCCATGTGTGTGTGTGCATATGTGTGTGTGTGAGTCCATACATGCAAGAATGTGTGTTTGTATGAGAGTGTGTATAAGGCCTGACAGCTCGTGTTTGCGTATGAATTTACATTTCCCATGATCCCTTCCAGCACTGCCAATAACAGCTCAAGGCAAAACAATACGGTAGCTGTGGAGAGAGAGCGCGATGGAGAGAGAGAGGGAGGAAGAGAGAAAGAGGGAGGGAGGGAGGAAGGGAGAGAGGGAGCGAGGGAGGGAAAGTGTTACCTGCTGAAACACATCCGCTCCTTCATCATAGTCGACCACAGTGAAGAAGAGTTTGTTGGAGAAAGCTGAGGAATATCTCCATGAGTTAGCCAGAACCTGATACTCCTCATTAGCCTGTCTGAGAGGGGGAGAGAGAGAGAGAGAGGGAGAGAGAGGAGGAGAGAGAAAGAGAGGTACCAGCATCTAAATTTACACTCAATCATAATATAAGAAGCAACAGCCTAAGTGATGGTAGCTCATTAGAGCGGCCACCATGTAAACCTGTGTAGTAATCGCATAATGTGAGTGAAGCATGCAGGTCATGACCTCAGAATCTCCCCCCTGCTAACTGGATTAGTGAGGTGACGCTGTGTGTGTGTGTGTGTGTGTGTGTGTGTGTGTGTGTGTACCGGCACACAGAGCACTGTCTCTGGGGCTGCAGAGCGGTGAACATGACGATGACGGAGTAGTTTCGGGGTGGAGCCTTCACAAAGCGCCGGAACTTATCACCATTCATGCGAATCACGGAGCGGCGAGAGCTCCACTCCATCATCTGTTCCACCTTCTCCACCAGCAGGTTCTACGGAGAGAACAAGGGAGCAGGAGAGGGGCGAGAGAGAGAGAGGGAGAGAGAAAGAGTAAAAAAGTCACTTTGTGTTTTATTAACAAAGCACAATTCAGGTCAGCATTTACTCTGGGAATGTTCTTGGAGTATTCTCACAACGTTCTCGGAATGCTCTCTGAATGCTCTCGGAATATTCTCGAAATGCTCTCGGAATTCTTTCTGAATGTTTTCTAAATATTCTTGGAATGCTCTCGGAA
>NC_135211.1:41211938-41216938 GCF_052324685.1 Brachyhypopomus gauderio | reverse complement strand
TACGTCGATGGTCGAGCTTACATCATATCTACCCAGGAGTCAACGTGCTGCTCCAACACCCCCATCTACACTTTAAAACGCTCTCAACATGTTTTTCGTCTGTAGCAGCAAATAAACATTTTTTCGTTGCGATGTTGGAGCTTCATGGACATTTTCAGTCTCCACTGGCCCCGCCTCCACTGGCCCCGCCTCCACGTGAACTTCTGAAGGAGCTTTCAGTTGATCTCTACTGACCAGGTCACACCAGGTTCTTCTACATGGAGGTCAGAGGTCAGAGATGTGCAGCAGAGCTTCACCCAGTGTCCTCCGCTTCACCGAGTGTGAACGGTCCTTAAATAAAAAAAATGAATCTTGTGTGTCCTCCTTTCTAGAACCCAGGCAATTAACAGCCTTGGACGACAAACGTCCTGAATCTCACTGTTACTCTCCACCCATCTTTCTTTCTCTCTCCCTCTGCTCCCGTCTGTCCCTCTCTCTCTCTCCCTCTCTCTCTCTCTCTCTCTCTGCTCCCGTGTGTCCCCTCTCTCTCTCTCTCTCCCTCCCTCTGCTCCTGTCTGTCCCTCTCTCCCTCTCTCTCTCTGATCCCGTCTGTCCCTCTCTCTCTCTCTCTCTCTCTCTCTCTCTCTCTCTCTCTCTCTGCTCCCGTGTGTCCCCTCTCTCTCTCTCTCTCCCTCCCTCTGCTCCTGTCTGTCCCTCTCTCCCTCTCTCTCTCTGATCCCGTCTGTCCCTCTCTCTCTCTCTCTCTCTCTCTCTCTCTCTCTCTCTCTCTCTCTCTCTGCTCTCATTTGTCCCCTCTATTTCTCTACCTCTGCTCCCGTCTGTCCCCCCTCCTCTCTCTCTCTCTCTCTCTCTCTCTCTCTCTCTCACTCTCTCTCTCTCTCTCAGTAGCTGTGACAACAGCAGGAGGCCCAAGTGTGTAAAAGTTCTCGATACGGAGCTTCCCGTGAGCCAACGAAGACGACAAAACGCAAGCTCAGCACCCCCCTCCCCACCTCCACCCGTCCCCACCTCCACCCGTCCCCTCCACCCCCTGATGGTTTGCGCTTCTGCGTTCAGCTATTTTTATTCATTTTCAAAGGCGTGCGCTGGCCCGGGTGGCGTGCAGTCATTTTCCACGGTGAGGAATGGCCGGGCGAGGCGGAGGGGTTTTCACAGGCAGATGGGATCATTAGGACAGAAATATCAGACAGTTCATTAAGAGTGGATCAGCGGTGCCGAGCACAGACCTCGGTCATCAAATAGTGCAGAGCACACTCCAGACCTACCACTGATGGGTAGTGCTGCTCTAGTCATTTAGAGGGGGAGAAGGGGAGAGAGAGAGAGAGGAAAAGAGGTAGAGGGAGAGAGGTAGAGGGGAGAGAGCGATAAAGAGATAGAGAGAGATAGAGAGAGGGAGAGAGAGAGATAGAGAGCAATAGAGAGAAAGAGAGATAGAGAGAGGTAGGGAGAGGGAGAGGGAGAGAGTGAGAGAGAGAGAGAGAGAGAGAGAGAGAGAGAGAGAGAGAGAGAGAGAGAGAGAGACTGGTGACCTTGCCAGTTAAGTGTGCTGAAACTGGAATATAAACAACATGCCGCATAAATAAACAGATAAATGAGCAAGATGCTAATTCAGTTAAGTGAGAACGAAAATAAGAAATGCGATGAAACATTTTCAAACGGAGTTTTAAAAGGCTCAGAAAGCACATAATCTTCATGGCACTGCAATGGTTCAGTGTGGCCCCAGGTCAGAAGGTCTCTCCATGGACAGAACAGTCAGAACCTCCTCTCTCTCCATCACACCCTCGCTGGTCTTTGTTCTGGGTGTTTCTCACTCAGACTCCCAAGGTCCACTTATGATCATCTTCAAGACTGTTCTACAGAACCTAAACTGCACAATTCGCTTCTTCTAAATACCATCACACACCGGCGTCTACGTGCTCCTACCATCCAACTCCACCAACATGAACGAGCTCCTTCAGACTCCAAGACCAACTCCACCAACATGAACCAGCTCCTTCAGACTCCAACACCAACACCAACCAACATGAACGAGCTCCTTCGGACTCCAAGACCAACTCCACCAACATGAACGAGCTCCTTCAGACTCCAAGACCAAATCCACCAACATGAATGAGCCATTACACGTTCTCTCAAATCTGGCTCCATCAAGACACATCAGCCGTTAAATTTCCTTTCAATGCCGAGAGTAGGTCAGTGGCTCGAAGAACTCGGACGTTACGCCAAGTGAGACATTTACATTTCCACTACAGCAGACCTGGGCAAACTCCGGCCCGCGGGCCACATCCGGCCCGTTGTGCATCCCTGTCCGGCCCGCGAGAGGCCAATCATAAATTTAACAAATATCTATGTTGTGCGTGCAATACAACTGTGACGCTTTTATTTTGAAAGCGCTACGTTTTTGTTAATTCCATGTGGACGTACCTGCGTGTGTGTATGAGCTGTGCGAGAAACACTGTAGGTGATCAGCGACAAGTTAAGGCTGAATTTATACTTTCACGAGTGAACGTAGCGCGCGACTCCGCACCCCTCGCACGAACCTCCGCGAACACCGGAACATTTACGTGACAAACTATAATTGTGAATTGTGTTCCAGGTTTGAAAAGTGCTGGAATGTTGGCTAAAGTATTTGAAAATTGTAACTGTATTTCGATTCACAACAAATAGCTGACTGAACAGGGGGTATTCCAGAAAGTGGATTCAGTGAAGAAACCGGGTAAGTAAACTCAGAGTTAACGAAAACTCAGGGTTTTCCGTTCCAGAAACTGAGCTTAGAGAGAACCTGAGTCAGCTGGGAAATATTGAAATGGACCTTGAAAGTGCCGTAGAAGGGATTTAAAGCTAGGTTTAAGCCTGGTTTATACTTGACGCGACGCGAGCTGCACGAGGGTCCGCGCAGCGAAAATGACATAATCGCGGTGGCTCTGCCCGTGCACGAGGGCCTCGCGCGCTGTTGATTCACGAGGTCGTGCACCTCTCGAATTTTGTAACTTTGCGCGCACGCCGCAAATGGATGGACAAAGTCATGTTTGCAGGGTTCATACACCTTTACAAGGTGGAATTAAAGCATTTGTACGTCACTTTCAAGGTCCATTTCAATATTTCCCAGCACGTTAAACTTAATTAAGTTAAATATTTATTAGGGGTGGGCATAGATTAATTTTTTTAATCTAGATTAATCTCACTGAAATCTTGAAATTAATCTAGATTAATCTAGATTAATCTATATTAAAATGGCTCATATGCGTGCTACCCAAGTAATAACTAAAAGTCAGTTTTTGAGATAGGGTTTCTTAATACAGAGGGTGCATTAGACCAGGGACTCATCTCCTGTTTCCAAAATGCATCAATGACTGCTTGAAGAAGCTGTTCTACTTTGATACTTGAAGAAAAAAAAACATGCTCAATAAAATGTAGGCTACTCGTGTTCAACGGTTTATTCAGTTAAACATGAATTTGTAAGCCTACATACTGTACATTAAATAACATGTTTATTCAGCTAAACATGATATTTGAAATGTAAGCCAACATTTAGTACATTTCACCTCACGGACGAAGTCAGTTTTGGTCCTCTGTAGTTTTAACGGTTAAAAAGAAATATTTAAATAGCGACGAATCTAGCGCTAGGACCATGCAGAAAACAACCGCTCCGAGCTCCGCTCCGGTAACACTTTACGTTTCTAAAAATGAATTTTCCATGAAGCAAACCTGGCGACTTCGTGGCTGCATCCATGTAAAAACACGTACGATTTGTAATTCACAGGTTTAAAAACTCGTTCTCGCCCATACTGTGCAATTTGGTTAGGAATACAGCCGAGCTAAACTATCAAGTTGAAAGTCATCATAGTTTGCTTACCCATTTTGACCCAGTTCCCAACCCAACTTTAAGAATAGATTAACGGCGATAATTTTTATATCGCCCGATAAGAGTATCAAATTAACGACCGCCGTTAACAGCCCACCACTAATATTTATACATATACTCGAAATGATTCAAAATAATTCACTTTTTTATCACATTATTTAATGGTTGTTTAAAGTCTTCACATTCTCTCATGTTTCATCCTGGAATTACAAGAGGCTCGTATTTGTTAACGTAATACAAGAAAACTGTTCATTCAGATGGCTATTTGTTGTGAAACGAAGTAGTTACAATTTCAAACATTTTCAAGTACTTTAGCCTAAATTCCAGCACTTTTCAAATCTGAAACAAAAAGCAACATTAAAATTGGTCAGGTAAATGTTCCTTCCATTGTTTTTGAGGGGTGTTTCTTTATACTAACACACATAGTTTTGGAGAACACTACACAGAATGTGACACGACAAGTATAAACGCCGGAAGTTCGTGCGAGGTGGGCGGGGCCACCGTAATGACGTCATTTTCGTTTGTGTGGCCCTCTGACACAATTCAGGTTTCTCATGTGGCCCCTTGTAAAAATTAATTGCCCACCCCTGTACTACAGCATAACAGGAGGTAATTCAACAAGACAGAATTACGCAAGCATGAACATTTAATTAAAATAAAGAAAAAAAATGACAAATGAATAAAGAAACAATGAGACAAACCACGTCGATGTAGAGTCTCAGGACAAGTACATCCTAGGAAGGAGGTCAGTGTGTCTCTACTGGACCACTGCGGAGCTGAAACCGTCTGCTGCTATGGTGACCGTCTCTTTCTCCAAGAACAGTGAGTTTAATCACAAAGCGAACTGAAGGCATCGCTTAAATGAAAATATTTTAAAGAATGTATCCATCATCAACTGGTGTTGTAGAGATGAATTGGAAAACGTATTTCATCTTATAGCCGACAGTATTTTCACAGTTGGTCCTCTCCTGGTGTTCAGTTTTATGGTACTCGTCTCTTTCGACTTCAAGGTTGTGGTTGTTGTGTGTGCTGTTTTGAGTTTTTCTTTCTTGTTCACGTTTGATGTTTAGACACCCTGCCACACCGGGACTACGACAAGGGCCATTTTAGTGCCTGTTCTGATTTACTCCATGTTTCC
>NC_135211.1:41181938-41206938 GCF_052324685.1 Brachyhypopomus gauderio | reverse complement strand
AAGGAACTCTCCCTCAGGCTGTCCTGACCCCTGACCTGTCCGGTGCCTGCTTGTCTGACCCCTGACCTGTCCTATGCCAGACAGGACTGGACGTTTATTTACAAATGAAACGAATGTCGTGCCGTTTCACGTGCTCAAAAATAAAGCATCGCTCTTCTCATCGGACACGTACGCTGGCGTGAAGACCGCATCGTCTCCACGGCGACGCCTTGCTCACTGCAGCTCTTCATTTTCCAAAATATTGTTAATATTCTTTTTTATTGGCTCCATGAATAATGCATGTCAAATAAATCACACTTTAGCATTTTAATGCAAAAGGTTGAGCAAAATCAGAAAGACCCGAACATAAGAGGTGCCGGACAGACAGACAGACAGAGGCAGATAGACAGACAGAGCGACCTTTCAACGGAAGGACACGGCACTCCATAAGATACAGACTCATGTGCTCTGTAGCTCAAGATGATCTCTAGGTTGATCTCTGGGATTAAAGCAAGACAGGATAGAATCATGATGCTGCCGGACTATTTTAGATCCACACACACACACACACACACACACACACACACACACACACACACACACACACAAGGGCTGGGTATTGCTAGTAACTCAAGATATGATATGTATCGCGACAGGTAACAAAACAGTTTTATTAATATGACTGGTACCAAAATGACTATGATCACAAACAATAAATAAATAATCAACAACAAGCAAGCACCAATAGAAACAGAAATGAAACAGAAATGAAGCAGGAGGAGAACTGGGGAGACCAGTGGAGAGATGGACCCGAACTCACACACACACAAGCACTTCGGGGGCGGAACCAAAATGAAACAACCACCCAGGCCAGACCAGTTCTGACGGGTTCTGTCCAGTGTGGAGACAGCTGTCTGGAAACATCCCGTGCGGGACGAAACGTCCCTCTTGAACACGTCTAACACTGGAGAAAGAATCAATGCCTTCATAAATATTGATCGAGCTGTGATCACACCGATTCTTCGGCTAACGCATCGGCAAGTGTGTGTTCACACTACATAGCCGTATCGATATATTGTGAGCACACTGTCTGCTGCTCCATCGACTATTGAGGTACCGCAATGTTTTGAACTTGATTTCCTAAGTGTGTTACACCAGTATCTTTATAGCTTAGAAACACATACACAAATACAAACATTGATGCACTCGGATGTGCGAACGCATGCACGTACACACACACACACACACACACACACACACACACACACACACACACACACACACACACACACACACACACACACACACACACACACACACACACACACACACACTCTTTCTTTAGATGTCTCCACTGATTTTAAGTCAAATTACTAATCAGTGACTACTTCAGTGCAAATATTCATTAATGTTTTTTGAGAACTAAAACCTTCATCTATATTATTTTGTCACTTTTCTAGATTTCTGACTCAGTCAGTGTGTGTGTGTGTGTGTGTGTGTGTGTGTGTGTGTGTGTGGGAGAGAGAGAGTTAGAGATCAAATTTTCACATCTAATTTTCGACTGGCTCTAGATCCACTCTGGTTGGTGGGGGTGGACAGGGCCGGAGTGGGCCATATTTTCAGCCCGGGAGTTTCATGCCCAAATCCGGCCCAAAATTATATTTCCTTCACAATCGGCCCAAACTAGAGATTGACATGAGCCGGCCCATCGGGAATCCTCCCGAATCTCCCGATTAGCCACTCCGGCTCTGGGGGTGGATGATGTTGGAAGGTTCTCCATCAGCTCTGGTTCTCTGGTTGGTGGGGGTGGATGATGTTGGAAGGTTCTCCATCAGCTCAGCTGCGATTCTGTTACCATGGTGCCAGCTCCGAAGAAGTCAAATCAAATCAACGACCTCAATCCAATCAAAAAACAAAGTATCTTCCAATTAAATGACCAAGCGAAGCAACTCAATGCAGATGTAAATGGATGGTGGTACTCGCTTAGTCATGCCTAGCTGCCCTTGCTGGGATGGGCAGTCCAGGAGACAGCTGGTGTGGAAGATCAGACCTGTCTCGTAAAGACCATACCGGTCTCGTAAAGACCATACCTGTCTCGTAAAGACCATACCTGTCTCGTAAAGACCATACCTGTCTCGTAAAGACCATACCTGTCTCGTAGAAATCAGGCCTGTCTCGTAAAAATCAGGCCTGTCTCGTAAAGACCAGACCTGTCTCGTAAAAATCAGACCTGTCTCGTAAAGACCAGACCTGTCTCGTAAAAATCAGACCTGTCTCGTAAAAATCAGACCTGTCTCGTAAAGACCAGACCTGTCTCGTAAAGACCAGACCTGTCTCGTAAAGACCAGACCTGTCTCGTAAAGACCAGACCTGTCTCAGTCACTTCATACAGCAGCATCAGAAGGACCGACCTGCCCGGCATCTTCAGTGACCACCACGTCTCCAACCAGGAGGAGAAACCAGGGGAGAGACTAGAGCCCACAAAAGACATCAGGGCCTGCGTCTCTTCTCTCCTCTCCTCTCCTCCCCTCTCCTCCTCTCCTCTCCTCCCCTCCTCTCTCCTCTCCTCCTCTCCTCTCCTCTCCTCTCCTCCCCTCCTCTCTCCTCTCCTCCTCTCCTCTCCTCTCCTCTCCTCCTCTCCTCTCCTCCTGTCCTCTCCTCCTCCTCTCCTCTCCTCTCCTCCTCTCTCCTCTCTCCTCCTCTCCTCTCCTCTCCTCTCCTCTCCTCCTCTCCTCTCCTCTCCTCCTCTACCCAGCAGCAGGAACAGAGCTGCCACGTCTGTAATGACGTATTTGTTATCAAACCAAACATGGTTCTCCCATAAACGTGGAGAATGTGCACCATGACCCTGAGACACATGAACATACAGAACTGTGTAGTCCACGACTATGTCATCTATACATTTACAACAGACAGGCCAACATTTAAAAGACTACAATACCCAGAAACCCTTTCCTGTCCATCATGCTGAGAGAGAGAGAGAGAGAGAGAGAGAGAGAGAGAGAGAGAGAGAGAGAGAGAGAGAGAGAGAGAGCAGTGCCTGCAGAACTGCATTATGTAAGTTTAACAAAATGGCTAAGTAAGGACTCTACCTAGCTACACACACACACACACACACACACACACACACACACACAGCCTAGTTTCAGTGTGCTCCTGGCTGAGGCAGCAGACTGGAGATGGATTAGTGCAGGACTGCTGGGTGCTGCTGAATCCTGGATCTCATTAAGAAAAACAGGTACGAGGGACCCAGTGATCACACACACACACACACACACACACACACACACACACACACACACACACACACACACAAGCTTGCAAGAACAATCACACACGCAGACCCATCACAACAGGGGAAAGGGAGATAGAAAGAGAGAGAGGATGAGGGAGAGGTAAGGCTCCTTCCTTGTTCTTCCTCCCCCCTCTCTCCCTCTCTCTCCCTCTCTCTCCTCCACTTATGAATGGAGGAGCTCTCTCACTCCACTCACATATGCTCCACTGTTCAGCTGGGCCAAAGTGATAATGCGATGCCTCCATTACAACATCTGCCCTCTCCACCCGCTGACTCACACCACTCCGTTGCTGTCCTGCCGAGCGGGACGGGCAGGACCGGGTCCAGAGCACACCACCATTACAAGACACTCAAACCACTCCCACACACACACACACACACCTGCTGTAATTAGTCCTGGCTGATCCTCCGTGCAGGGTAGTCTCTGTTAGCGGGACATACGGGACCCACACGCCTCCTTTAAGGAGCAATCGTCCGGCGTAGAGCGGGGGCGGAGTTAAAGTAAAACAGTTTCCTACTGGTAGATCCATAAAGGCCCAGTGACAGATAATGACAAGGGACGTGACATGAAGGTGATGACTGAACAGGGACGTCTCCACACATAAATGCGTCTAGCACTGGCTCCTCCCCCTCTTGTCCTTGTGGGAGGAGCTTAGATGAGAGGAACAGAGGAAAGGAAACAAAGACGAACAATTAAAGTTAAGAGAACCCACAGTACAGGGAGGAGACAGAGAGAGAGAGAGAGAGAGAGAGAGAGAGAGAGAGAGAGAGAGAGAGAGAGAGAGAGAGAAATGTGACCAAGTTCAGGACGGTCTTGTGGAGTGGATTAAGTGGACCACGGTGCGCTGCTTCAGCAGATTGTCCAACCGGAGCCCAAATTCTTCCCCTTTGCGCTAAAGCACATTGCGCACGCGCAGACACGTCATAACCTCGCAAAGGTACTAAAGTGCACCGCGCGCGCACACACAGATCAGGCACGTGAAATATTAGACAGCCAAACACATAAACCAAACTCCACTCCTCGGGTATATACACTATTCGGGTATATACACTACTCGGGTATATACACTATTCGGGTATATACTTCACTATAACTGCTACAGAAACATCCTTTACTTCACTGAGGAAGACGACTATAATCCCTCATCATAATAATACAGGACAACAACATAGAAAACAGCGAATTACACAAACGCACGAATGTCCGTGTTTGTGTCGTGCACATGTGTTGTGAGTCGCTCTGATATAATAAACAATATATAATAATAATATAATGAAGGTTAATGATGGCGATGTATGCGCTTTATCAGCAGACATACGGCAGGTCTACCTGGACCTTAACAAGGCCTGATTTACGACATGCATGAAGGGGGAATTATCTGAGTGTTGTGCGTGGAGTAGACGTCTGTACCTCCTTCTTCTTCTGACCTCCTCCCAGCTGAAGACACAGCAAGAACACCAGGAATAATAAGGCCAGCGGCGGGGTTAGAGACGAGCCTCTGGATGGGAGCGCCATGTTGGAGATGCTCTCGCCGCAACAAAGCGCCTGTGCAGCCTCATTGGATAAGACCTCGACCAATCAGAACCTCCGTATCCTCGCAGTTGCATCATGGGAGGTGTAGTTTTACACCATCTTAGATAAAAATAGCTGTTTTCTGTATGCGCAGGAACATGTGTGTCGTGGTAATGATTATATGAATCACAGTAAGTAAAAGGTTCATAGATGGGTTATTTTTGACTGGTCTGCATTCGCACATAAAACGTCAGCTTCATATTTCACCACGTGTTGTGAAATGCGTGCATCTACATTTTACTGGAAACAAACTGGTAAGCGAGTCCCACGAACTGGTGTTTAGTTCACAAACTGGTGTTTGGTTCACTCTTTTAATATCCTGTTATTTTTACAGCCGTCACACACGCACATATAACCCCACACAAGTTTAACTATCGGCTGATATTTAGATAGTATTAACTCTATACATTACATGTTGTTTCTACCGCTTGTAAACAAAGAGTTGAGTTAAATTTAATAGGCATCTAATAAAACCAACAACCAAAAAAAATCACCATCATTTTGCATGTCCCCTCCCCTCCAGAAGGGGGCGTGTCAGAGTTTAGGGAGGCGAGCCCGTGCCTGGGATAAGCGACCATAAAGAGACAGACATATTATGAAACCCACGGACTGCTCGGATCTATTATCATATTTTATTGCATTGCAGACACTAATAAGAGTCGCAGGATACGCGTTGCCAAAGCTGTATTACGTTTCTTTGTTGTCTCGAGGATTACATATGGACCGGAATCTGATAGGTCAAGAGTAAAGAGTAATTAGCTTTGCTCAGCTGTGCATGCGCGTGCGCGCGTGTCTGCTCACGTGCCTGTGCGCGCGTGTGTGTGCATAAGGCTATTTAAAGTGGTGTGAAAGTATTCGGAGATAAGCACCCCCAAGTCATTAAAGTGTCTGGATGTTAAATGTTATAACTGCCATACTCTGTTTGCTTTGTCTGATTGAGTGTGAGTGTGTGTGTGTGTGTGTGTGTGTGTGTGTGTGTGTGTGTGTGTGTGTGTGTGTGTGTGTGTGTGTGCGCACAAGTGCTCGTGTGTGTGTGTGTGTGCGTGCGTGTGTGTGTGCGTGCGTGTGTGTGCGTGCGTGTGTGTGTGTGTGTGTGTGTGTAATCGGACAATGAGATGCATGACTGTATTAAAGTCAATGAGTCGTGAAGAGCAATACACGCGTTTCATGCGTGAACACATGACTCATGACCTCGCGCCGGTGTTTCCCCCCTGCACCGCAACACAGACGCGAGTCCATCAGAACCTGACGGGACCTCGGCACGTGACGATGTTGCCTGGTCACCTGGCGCAAAGTGTCATCTAACCACGCGGGCGTCCACATGCAGACTGCGCGTCTCGCGACTTCACCCAGACCCCCCTGCTCTGACGGGAGCCGCGTGCTCGATCTCGGTTCGTTCACGGGGAGGTTGTGTTGAGTGTTTCTCGTTGTTGTAGACCGGAGTGTCAGGACTGGAGGACACAGAAGGCTTGTTGAACCGCTGTGTGTCTCCGTCACACTGCAAACACATCATTATAGTAGCTTGTGTTCAAGATGACAGTCCAACAGTCCAGTAGCACCAGTCCTCCGGTGTAGTGTGTGTGTGTGTGTGTGTGTGTGTGTGTGTGTGTGTCAGTAGAAGGATAGTTTTAGCTGAGAGAACAGCCCCTCCCTCAGCGCGAGGGGGTGTAGCGTCTGTTTGCCTCCACCCTACATGAGCGGGTGGAGGTGTCTGTGGTTTGGTCTCTGAACACAGATCTGAGAAGGAGTGAAAATGTAATTTTTACAAAAGGTGAAGTGAAGTAGATACACCTGCGTGAGGGTTAGCTTACTGCAGCGCTCTCTCTCTCTCTCTCTCTCTCTCTCTCTCCCCCCCCCTGTCAGTCTTCTGGTCTCTCTGTGTTCCCAACACAAACACCAGCTCCGCCGTGCAGGTCACGTGACTACCGGACGTGGTTCTCAGGAGGTCACGTCCAAGGCCAAACCTACTCCAAGATGTAGGAGGATGCGAACATTACATTTATTTAGGACATTACACCAAAACTTGCACTCTTGTTTCTCTCTCTCTCCCTACCTCTCTCTATCTCTCTCTCTCTCTCTCTCTCTCTCTCTCTCTCTCTCTCTCCCTACCTCTCTCTATCTCTCTCTCTCTCTCTCTCTCTCTGTCTCTCTCTATCTTTATCTCTCTCTCTCTCTCTCTCTCTCTCTCTCTCTCTCTCTCTCTCTCTCTCTCTCTCTCTCTCTCTCATATATAAACACACAAGGGAACGGAACGGGGACCGGACACTTCTAGGACGCACCGGTAGGACGCGTCGCGCGGCCTCTCCGAGTTCCGTTACTGCGCGCGTCTGGGAGTTGACGTCATCGGCGCTGGCACGTTTTGCTCACTCGAGGTCAGGTGCGCGCATAAAAGCGCGTGCCAAGAAATGATTAATTACGAAGTGACTAAACGCAAAAAAGAAGCGAACGGTAAAAGAGGATCCGTGTACATTAGAGCCGTGATGTCTGCCTCAACTCCGCCGTGTTTCCTGCTCGTGCCCACCGAGATTCTCCCTTTTGCCTCGCAGCTCCGGCCCGCGAGAAATTAATCTTGAATGTCGCAATCATTTTTACACGTAACATGGACTGAGATTAATAATTCAGCAAATAGCTAATTCAGTTTGCGATCGGTTTATTTGAGCGCGCGCGCGTGCGTGCGCGTGAGTAAAAGGAGAGAGAGAGAGAGAGAGAGAGAGAGAGAGAGAGTGTGTGTGTGTGTGTGTGTGTGTGTGTGTTTGTATGGGGGAGCAGAAAGCGCTTGAAATGCAACATACACACTCAGGCGAATTAAAACTTAAATAGCACTGCAGATCCGCGCGCTAAGATAACGGAGCGCGTGCATCTCTCTCCGTGGCTTCACGAGCCCGTTAGAACCGCAGGCGGAGCAGCTCGCGCTGGAGGTTCCGGTGTAGGACGCGTGTGGTGGGGACCGTGTAGTCACCTGGTGACCAACTACACCGGAGGAGAGGCGCCGCGCGGCAGGAACCCACCCGCTCAACTCACTTAACACTCATCCGCGCGGAGGAGGAGGCGCTCCCCCCTTCTCCTCCCTCTCTCCCTCCCTCCCTCCCTCTCAGACCCTCGCGCTCCCAAACAGAGAGACCGAATTCAGACGGAGATCACTTCAAAGAGGCACCGCACCGTGACTCGACGGGCGCTGTGTGTGTGTGTGTGTCAGCGGAGCGCGTGCGGTTGAGGGGGGGAGGTGGGAGTGTGTTCGGCGGGGCTTACTCCGTCCTGAGAGACCGAGCCGAGCCGGATTTCACCTGGCGCTCCTCTCCTCGTCTCCATCGAACCGAATTCCTTTAAAACTGCCGCATGAGGATGCGTGTGGACCGGACTCGCCGGGGCGCCGCGGTTCGGCCCGTCTCTCGCTCCGTGTAGAGGGCACCATGGGCGCGCGCTGGGGGAATTAGTTTACCCTCGCAGGGGAGCGCGAGAGGCTCAGACGAGCGGACGTGGCTCATTAAACACGTTTCATTCTTGTTTGGACTGTCGCGCGGGACTCGCTGTCTGACCGTCTCCCCGAGCACGCGGGGATGAGCCCGAGGGGACGTGGCGCGGCGGCTCCGAGCACCGGGCTGGACCTCACCGCGGAACTACAAGTCTAGATTATACAACTTTGCGACGACTTTATCATATCTGGATGGAGCGGTCGGCGTCGCTGGATATCGAGGCGCTGAAGGTAGGTCGATGTGTGTGTGTGTGTGTGTGTGTGTGTGTGTGTGTGTGTGTGTGTGTGGGGGGGGGGGGGGGGTGTCGGGGTTGTGCAGGCTTGCACAGATGGATTCTCTGTTTGAGGCTCGCGGCTTGTTACCAGTGCTGCGGTGAAGTGTCGGGTTTTGTGCGCGTGGGGTGCATTTCAATAAACCCGTGTAAGTTGCGCCAGCTACGGGACCGGGGC
This sequence comes from Brachyhypopomus gauderio, assembly GCF_052324685.1. Lineage (NCBI taxonomy): Eukaryota > Metazoa > Chordata > Actinopteri > Gymnotiformes > Hypopomidae > Brachyhypopomus > Brachyhypopomus gauderio. Next base: position 41,198,169 of record NC_135211.1, on the reverse strand, counting down.
TGCTCTTTAGGTGCGCGCGACGGTGTGTGACGGTCGCCCCGACCTGCAGTTAGTCGAGAAGCGGCGAAAGCCCCAGTTAACGGTTAGCTTGTCTAAAATGCGCGTTTGGTGGGAGCGAGAACAGTATACACACAGCAGCATGAAGGAGGCTATTTTAACCGCGTTCGTCCCACCGTCGCTGTGTCGCCTTCTCCCGTTACGTGTTCGGTATTTGGGCAAATGTAAAGTTGCGTTTTGTTTTGAAGTTATTTATCGTGGGAGCATTTGGAAGCACCTCTCCGTCTTGCCGTAGTTCTCACTCAACTCGTCATGTGTCGGTGCGTGTGTTGATCTAACGGAATTCTGAGTTCGGATCCGAGTCTGTAGTTCAGCACCTGCGGCAGTGGACAGCTCCGCCTGCACGCGCAGAGTCACGGAACAACCCAGCTGTGGTTGACCTGGGCTCCGTTTACCCGCAGTCATCCTGCCGCCTTCGCCCGCTCTCTCTCTCTCTCTCTCTCTCTCTCTCTCTCTCTCTATCTATCTATCTATCTATCTATCTATCTATCTATCTATCTATCTATCTATCTATCTATCTATCTATCTATCTATCTATCTATCTATCTATCTATCTATCTATCTATCTATCTATCTATCTATCTATCTATCTATCTCCCGGTGCTCTGACCGACCTTTGATGGCATAATGAATCGCTACGTAGCGCTTCCGTCTTCTTAATCGCAGTAGTGTTCGGACTGGACGCCCCTGTGAGGTTCGTCTGAGGTCCGATGAAGAGGCAACGTTTCTCTGATGTTCCTGTATCGGTTAGTAGTGATAGCAAGAATTGAGGTTTGGTGTGGTGCAGTTGTTTGGATGTTGGACAAGGAATGCCTGGACTTTAATTTAGAGTACGAGTATTTTAAAAGTAAAGTAGCTTTTAATCTAAAGAATGTCAAGTAGGTAGTGTAACCAGTTTTCAGTTCTGTCCAATGTGACCCATTACTTGTCCAAACGTGAGCGATGTCTGTCTCCAGAGAGCATGAGAGGGGTGTTCACTGCTCTGGTCCAGAGTGCTTCAGAAGGATGTTCAGTTCTTTTTCCCAGAGTGCTCTAAAAACATGTCCAGCACACCTTTTCCAGAGCAGTCAAGAAAAAAATGCCTGGTGCTCTTCTCCTGCGTTCTCCAGAAACACGTCCAGTTCTCTTCTTCTGAGTTCTCCAGAAACACGTCCAGTTCTCTTCTCCTGCATTCTCCAGAAACACGTCCAGCTCTCTTCTCCTGCGTTCTCCAGAAACACGTCCAGCTCTCTTCTCCTGCGTTCTCCAGAAACACGTCCAGCTCTCTTCTCCTGCGTTCTCCAGAAACACGTCCAGCTCTCTTCTCCTGCGTTCTCCAGAAACACGTCCAGCTCTCTTCTCCTGCGTTCTCCAGAAACACGTCCAGCTCTCTTCTCCTGCGTTCTCCAGAAACACGTCCAGCTCTCTTCTCCTGCGTTCTCCAGAAACACGTCCAGCTCTCTTCTCCTGCGTTCTCCAGAAACACGTCCAGATCTCTTCTCCTGCGTTCTCCAGAAACACGTCCAGATCTCTTCTCCTGCGTTCTCCAGAAAGATGTTCAGTGCTTTTTCTGGCTTCAGTCTCCACCAGCTGGCACTCATGATCAATGAACAGCGCTATGTCTGACAGTGCGAAGGAAAAGAAAAAGAAAAACAGAACCAGGAGGTTCTGGACGCCAGCTCCTCTTCCTGCAGCTCCAGCGGACCCCGTCGACACCGAGGAAATATTTACGACTGCTCTTCACAAACAGTGCGCTGGACAAACATGCACGTCTACTCATCCTGCTTAGAAGTGGAGGACTTAATCGACTTTTCCTTGCCACTGAATTACAGCTCGCTAGCCATGGACACTGTCAGCTGTTTGCTAGATCCATGCAGTCAGCTGAATAGCAATATAACCGCTAAACCCAAACAGAAGACACGAAGGTGGATATTTGATAACATCATGTCAGTTTTATGGGGTAATTAGCATAGACATAGAGAGAACTTGAAATCAGAACCTGTTATAGATTTTGTAATTAACGCTGAATAATCTGATGGTTAATGTGGGCTACTTGGTTGTCAGGGTTGGGAAGGCTACTTTAATAAATGTATTCTGTTACAGATTGCTGATTAACTTATTAAAATGATCTAAAAGCTTACAGTAAGAATTTCAGAACACTGTTCCTGTCCAGTGTCACCAAGCTCCTGTGATTTCTGTGTACACAAGCATGAATACATCACCAGATTCCATATAAACATTGTAAAGGATTTTATGATTTACCGTCTTTGACCCTCAATCTGAACACGAACATTTTGTTCACTCTGTTGTCTGTCTGCCCCTCAGTTAGAACTCCTCTTTCCCCCCTTAAATCCTGTTTATCTTCTACACCCACATCCAGTCTGTCTGTCAGTTTAATGATTCTTAGCCAGTTGTCTTAAGACATATCTTATTTCTTCTGTATTTAATTATCTACCTTCCTTATTAAACTTTGAAACTCTTTCCTGACACATGTGTGGTGTGAATCTGTTCTCCTGGTACCAGCTACGCGTCTCTGAGGGTTGAAGAAATTCATACTGCTGATTGTAAACCCTTATGGTTGTGATCTACGTCTAGAGATGATTCCAAAGCCTATCGGTGATGTCTGAGCTTCCTGCACCTCCAGGGTTCTGATTTAAATGGGCCTGCTTGTGCTATGCATTACCAGTTAACTACCAGTGATGAAACAAAATCTGCTCTGGACATAGAGTCGAGATGCCGAGTTAAATCACTACTTGTGCGAAACAGTAAAGTAGATGAATTCTTTATCTTGGAGAACACTCCCTTAAGCAGTGTAATTAGATTAGTGTGTTCTGTGAGTTTGGTTCAGTTACGGGTCGGACCTAAACGGCACCATGGTTGAAGGTCTTCCAGAAGGAGGCACTATGGCTACGTCATGTGGGCGGAGCTTGCGGGACTGCAGGACTGCTGCGCACCTGCTGGTTGCTATGGGAATGAACTGTCGCTGTTCTCCTGATTGGACAGATCCAGGTGTGTAGATGGTGCAGTTTAGTTTCAGGTAATGTTGTATCTGTGCTCACAGAGCGAATCGCCATCATCATCATCATCATCATATCTGTGGGTTCCAGGCACATGTCAAGTGTTTTGAATGTAACGAATCCGCCTTCTTCTTCTAAGGTTCAAACAGAGAGGTTGGTACGGGGCTAACCACGGGCCCTCAGAACCTCACAATATGGTACCAATGGGGCTGTGTGTGTGTGTGTGTGTGTGTGTGTGTGTGTGTGTGTGTGTGTGTGTGTGTGTGTGTGTGCGCGCTGAGTTTTGGGCTAAAGGTATCTCAGGTCTTTCTGTGGCCTGAAGCTTGCGCATAGCGATAGCTCTCTCCTACACACACACACACACACACACACACACACACACACACACACACCAGGCCTTGCAATGTGCTTTCTCGTACACACTCTAGTTTGATGGGGAAGAGGGGGGTATGAATAAAAAACTTGCAGTTCTTACACTGACCTCAGGTCAGTCCCATGTAATAAGCCTTAAGAAGCTGTGATAGGATCTGGAAGGGACGGAGCAGGTCCCAGACCTGTTGAGAGGGCGAGCCTGCTCTTGGCACTTGACACGCAGGATCCGTGCCAGGATTTCTCCCCCTCCCTGAGTGAGAGTGCCAACCCCACCCAAACACACCCCCGCCCACCTCCACCCATTTTACGCTTCATTAACTTCGCCAGCGAGAAAGGGCATGGCGATTACATCCACCCTCGGATCAGAAGCGCCCTGCCGTCTGATGATTAATACACGCTCGTCGGGCCGAACCGGGTGAGACTAAAGATCTCGCTCGCGTGTCAGTGCCGTTCCGCCTTTATCGGGTCGCTCACGTGAGCGGAAAAAACGGCGGGATGGAAAGTTCCGGAAGAAGGTTAACGCTCTGGTGCTGGGAGTGTTGTGCACCCCGCGCCCCCTCCCCCTCCCCTCCGCCCAACTCCCAATTACCGGCCCGAGCTTCCCGTGGCTAGCGGAGCTGTCACGCTAGCCGGCAGGGCGCGCGCCGACCCGGTCCGACTCGCGTGTGCTAACGACGCTTCCCCGGCAGTTTTCCCGCCCGCCTGTCTGAGGCTGCAGACGAACCCGGTGCCGTTCGTGGCTCGGCGTACGCAGAGAGTCCGTGGGCCATCCTCCACGCTGACTACATTACGATTGTAATCTCCCTAAAAAGCTTTGCTAATTGCTAGCATTGTTCCCGGGGAAAGTGTGGCCATGGTAACGGGCTTGGTGGTTTGCCTTCCTGCGTGAGATGAAGCCCGCGGAGATAGAGATAGACGCTCCTCGTTTTGGAGCTGACCTCATACCTACGGCAGTTTGACTCACGCGGTGGAGGCCAGGCAGCAGGACGCGTGGTGGGTCTGGCAGGCAGGACGTGGTCCTCACCACGCGGGAAAGACTGGGCGTGGGTTTGGCACATCGCAGCACATCTGGGCACTGAAGCTGATCCAATAAAGCTTTGTTATTTGTTCGGTGTTTGTGGGACTCAAACGAGCCGGATGAATGACAGCTGGAAGAATAGTGAGGGTGAAGCTGTGGTCACATGACGCTGGTCACCTCTTCTTGGGGGGAGGGGCCAAACAGGGTTTGAACATACTGATTAGGACGAGAGACTATAAGTGAGAGTATGAGGAGGAGTGAGAGAGATGAAGGGAGAAAGGGATGAGAAGGAATGGAGGGGTGAATGTGAAAGGGGGAGGGTGGAGGAAGTAGTGGAGGGTGGAGGAGAGACGGTGGAGGAAGGGAGGTGGAGGTAGAGGAGGAGGTTGTGGAGGGTGGAGGAGGTGGTAGAGGGAGGGTGGAGGAGGTTGTGGAGGGTGGAGGAGGTAGAGGGAGGGTGGAGGATGTCGTGGAGGGTGGAGGAGGTTGTGGAGGGTGGAGGAGGTAGAGGGAGGGTGGAGGAGGTCGTGGAGGGTGGAGGAGGTTGTGGAGGGTGGAGGAGGTAGAGGGAGGGTGGAGGATGTCGTGGAGGGTGGAGGAGGTCGTGGAGGGTGGAGGAGGTTGTGGAGGGTGGAGGAGGTAGAGGGAGGGTGGAGGAGGTCGTGGAGGGTGGAGGAGGTGGTAGAGGGAGGGTGGAGGAGGTTGTGGAGGGTGGAGGAGGTAGAGGGAGGGTGGAGGAGGTAGAGGGAGGGTGGAGGATGTCGTGGAGGGTGGAGGAGGTTGTGGAGGGTGGAGGAGGTAGAGGGAGGGTGGAGGATGTCGTGGAGGGTGGAGGAGGTCGTGGAGGGTGGAGGAGGTTGTGGAGGGTGGAGGAGGTAGAGGGAGGGTGGAGGAGGTCGTGGAGGGTGGAGGAGGTGGTAGAGGGAGGGTGGAGGAGGTTGTGGAGGGTGGAGGAGGTAGAGGGAGGGTGGAGGAGGTTGTGGAGGGTGGAGGGATGGTGAAGGGTGGAGGAGGTCGTGGAGGGTGGAGGAGGTAGAGGGAGGGTGGAGGATGTCGTGGAGGGTGGAGGAGGTTGTGGAGGGTGGAGGAGGTAGAGGGAGGGTGGAGGAGGTCGTGGAGGGTGGAGGAGGTTGTGGAGGGTGGAGGAGGTAGAGGGAGGGTGGAGGAGGTCGTGGAGGGTGGAGGGATGGTGAAGGGTGGAGGAGGTTGTGGAGGGTGGAGGAGATAGAGGGAGGGTGGAGGAGGTTGTGGAGGGAGCGGTGAGTACGGTCTCTGTGCACTGATCACTTCCATTACCAATCGAATGAAGCAAACAGAAGTGCACCCTGACCTGTCTGTCTGTCTCTCTGTCTCTGTCTGCCTGTCTGTCTCTCTGTCTCTGTCTGCCTGTCTGTCTCTCTGCTGGAGGTTGTCAGAATACTGAGGATAACAGAAATGCAGATATGAGACAAGACACCGAGATTTATACCCCCTCCTGTTCCTATTTTGCTCTCTTTTATAAACATCTCTCTCTCTCTCTCTCTCTCTCTCTCTCTCTCTCTCTCTCTCTCTCTCTCTCTCTCCCCCTGTGTTTACTCACCCTCCTCCTCTCCGTCTTTTACTCACCCTCTCTCACTCGGGAGAAATGGGGAAAAAAATACAAAATAACATCTGCAAAAGAAATAATAATTAGTCACTAATCATCCCAACATGGCTGCTTGTCTCTGGGGCTGTCAGGAAGTTCCCCTGGATTGTGCTGCTTGTAGAAACGTCTCACTCTTCTCTACACGCAGCAGTGTCTCTGGGTTCCTGCAGTCTAGACACTCCCATTCTGTGAACGATCTTACTGAGCGGCTTTTTTATTGATTCATATTTGGGACACTCGTTGAGGACGAGCTCTGTCTCCAGGTCTGTCTCCAGGCCGGTCCTCTCTGGACAGTGTGTTTGTCCACGCTGTCCAGGTTCGGTGGCCGGGCTGTGTTGACTGAGCCGGGCCACCGTCACCAGTTCCCTTCGTGGTTTTGTCTTTGATTGGGTTCAGAAGAGTCACCAGTGTGTAATCTGGGTTAATGGAGCGTGTGTTGTGCTTCTGTAGAGTGTCTCCAACACGTTGTGGTTTTGTTGTTGTGCCGGTTGTAATTTGGCGGGCTGAGATGGTTTGGGGGAGTGTACAGTTCTCCTCAGGCTGTTTGGTGTTTGTAATATCAGAGAGCTTCAGCTCCCTGGAGTCCCTGGACCAGCTGGCGTTGTGGACTCCACATTCAGCTTCTGGTGGTCCAGCGCTGTAGATGGTTGAGCTGGGGTCGTTAACCTCTACGTGATCCCAAACTGTAGAGAACTCAGGTTCTAATCCAACGTTGCAGATATTGTTTGGTTATCATCTTGTGTCAGAGATCCACCACCTCACTGTGGTGAAGTGCAGGTGGTTCTTCACTGGATGAAGTATCTCACAGCCAGTTCCACCTGGTGTCTCCATCTTGATGCTCTTCTGAAGGACAGACAGGGTTCCTCTAGCTTGGTCATGAAGATACTGCACTGCTTGAACTTCCTGTGGAACATGCTATTATGCCCAGATATGTGGATGTGTGAACATATATGTATACACACTCTCTCTCTCTCTCTCTCTCTCTCTCTCTCTCTCTCTCTCTCTCTCTCTCTCTCACACACGCACACACGCGCGCACACGCGCGCGCACACACACACACACACACACACACACGCACACACACACACACACTTCTGAAGACTTTTTTTCTTTGCTTGTTCATTGTTAATTAACTGCAGTCCTGTGTGACACTTACAGATATAAATCCAGGCGTGTAAATCCAGCCCAGTACAGCAGATATGTTTGTTCAGACGTGTGTACATACTCTTCCAAATCCCATGAACACTCAGAGTAAGACTCTCTTCCTCCGCCAGTAACCATGGCAACGTAATTATAACATAGTGACTGCAAATTACCAGTAGACTAGGTGATGGGGTCTTCATTCCCAGTAGACTGGGTGTTGGGGTCTTCATTCCCAGTAGACTGGGTGATGGGGTCTTCATTCCCAGTAGACTGGGTGATGGTGTCTTTATTCCCAATAGACTGGGTGATTGTGTCTTCATTCCCAGTAGACTGGGTGATGGGGTCTTCATTCCCAGTAGACTGGGTGATGGGGTCTTCATTCCCAGTAGACTGGGTGATGGGGTCTTCATTTCCAGTAGACTGGGTGATGGTGTCTTCATTCCCAGTAGACTGGGTGATGGGGTCTTCATTCCCAGTAGACTGGGTGATGGGATCTTCACGCCTGTATTCATTTTGCGTTTCCTCTGCTTGCCTTTGGGAAACTTGACCTCCTTTGCAGATGTAATAATATATTTCATATATATTATAAAATATAATAATACATTTTCTCAGACCTTGGAGTTCTACAGATAAGCAAACGTTTCTGTTTTCACGCTTTTTACGCGGTCATGATGATCATGGCCACTGGCACCTCCGTGTCCTGCACGTGTGTGTGTGTGTGTGTGTGTGTGTGTGTGTGTGTGTGTGTGTGTGTGTGTGTGTGTGTGTGTGTGTGTGTGTGTGTGTGTGTGTGTGTAGGTGTTCGTGTGTGCGTGTAGGTGTTCATATGTGTGCATGTGCTTGGGTGTGTGTGTGTGTGTAGGTGTGCTCGTGTGTGTAGGTGTTCGTGTCTGCGTGTAGGTGTTCGTATGTGTGCATGTGCTTGGGTGTGTGTGTGTGTGTGTGTGTAGATGTTCGTGTGTGTGTGTGTGTGTGTAGATGTTCGTGTGTGCGCGTGTCCATGTGTGTGTGTGTGTGTGTAGATGTTCGTGTGTGTGTGTGTCCATGTGTGTGTGTGTGTGTCTTATCTGGTTTTTGAGCCTCTCAGATGTGGCCAGTGTTTTAGATGTCTGCGTGTCTGAGCGTTTTTTCCCCCATTTCTCTCCTTTGATGTGTCCTTTGATGTCTGCTGGAAGCGCCCGTGTCTCTCGCTCTCCTCCTGCACCCCGAGGTTCTTCCCTCTGACACTAGGAACCACGTATGGCGTTACTCAAAAAAAATTCTATTAGGCTTCTGAGAATGTACAAAATGAAAGAGGTCCAGTCATGTATTGTGTCCTTTATATGAGAGTCAAGGTACCTCATGTGTAGACACATAATGCCATTGTCAGAGATATAAACAAGAAAAAAATAAGTTTAAGGGAAATGAAATTGTGGCTGGAGATACCAGAAACGGTGACGGATCCAGTCGGCCTTCCCATAGGGCAGTGGGGGGTGAGATGAGCTACAACTGCTGTGACACAGTGTTAATCTTCTACGTCCGTCAGTGTGCCACCGGAGGCACTCAGATGGTCTTACGCTTCATCACTCGTCTGTTCCCCACTGCTTCCTGTTTGGTATCTGTAGTGGAAAAAGTAGTTTTAGCAGCCTGCCGAGTAACTCCTGAGAGGTGTTAGCACAGACCCCAGCGCAGACCCCAACACAGACCCCAACACAGACCCCAACACAGACCCCAGCACAGACCCCAGCACAGACCCCAGCACAGACCCCAACGCAGACCCCAACGCAGACCCCAGCGCAGACCCCAACGCAGACCCCAACGCAGACCCCAGCGCAGACCACAGCGCAGACCCCAACACAGACCCCAACACAGACCCCAGCACAGACCCCAGCACAGACCCCAACACAGACCCCAGCGCAGACCCCAGCGCAGACCCCAGCGCAGACCCCAGCGCAGACCCCAGCACAGACCACAGCACAGACCCCAACACAGACCCCAGCACAGACCCCAACACAGACCACAGCACAGACCCCAGCGCAGACCACAGCGCAGACCCCAACACAGACCACAGCACAGACCCCAACACAGACCCCAGCACAGACCCCAACACAGACCACAGCACAGACCCCAACACAGACCACAGCGCAGACCCCAGCGCAGACCACAGCACAGACCCCAACGCAGACCCCAGCGCAGACCCCAGCGCAGACCCCAACAAAGACCACAGCGCAGACCCCAACACAGACCACAGCGCAGACCCCAACACAGACCACAGCGCAGACCCCAACACAGACCCCAACACAGACCCCAGCACAGACCACAGCACAGACCCCAACACAGACCCCAGCGCAGACCCCAGCGCAGACCCCAGCGCAGACGCCAGCGCAGACGCCAGCGCAGATGCCAGCGCAGATGCCAGCGCAGACGCCAGCGCAGACGCCAGCGCAGACCCCGACACAGACGCCAGCACAGACGCCAGCGCAGACGCCAGCACAGACGCCAGCACAGACCACAGCACAGACCCCGACACAGACGCCAGCGCAGACGCCAGCGCAGACGCCAGCACAGACCACAGCACAGACCCCGACACAGACGCCAGCACAGACGCCAGCACAGACCCCAGCACAGACGCTAGTGCAGGGAGATTCTGGTGGGTTGTTTTTGTTGATTTTGCAGGATGGGGGAGTTTTATTCAACATGAAATAAAACTGATGTTATGGAATCAGTTAGTTTTCTCCAAAAGTGTGTTTCTGCACGCCAGGGTCCAGATGTGTTTGGGGTAGTGAGGGTCTTACGTCTGCGTCCCTGAACAGCTGTATCACAGCTGCGTCTGACGAAATGGGTGATTTGGTGTTTGGGCTGTTTTACGGTTCTTATATGTGACACATTCAAATCCCCTGTGCTGAGAGAGAAGTTCACGCTTGTCTGATATCTGTCTCCAAGTGTCTCTGATATCTGTCTCCAAGTGTCTCTTTACATGCAGTTCAGTTCAGTTTTTTGTTCAATAAGTTTTCCTGGCATCACCATATTCACTTACAGTATCATCAAATTAGTATTACAGTAAAACAACATGAATGAACCTTTATAATATTAAGGAATTTAAAAACTCTACTCCACTTGAAAAATAATGAACATTAATAGAAGTGTAATTGGCATAATGCTAAGAGGAGAAAGAAATACATAAATACAAAGTTGTTTACAAACATCTCTCTCTCTCTCTCTCTCTCTCTCTCTCTCTCTCTCTCTCTCTTCTGCATGTCCAGGACTGCTGCCTGCTAAACTCGATATTTCACTTACCATTTGTTCGACAGGCCACTCAGCCAATATGCAAATTTCTCCCTTTCAGTTAATTTTCTACCATTGCTAGTTGATATTGTCACAAGTCCAGAAATCACATTTCTTTCACAATAATATTCTTTCGTTCATTTTCTCTCTCTCTCTCTCTCTCTCTCTCTCTCTCTCTCTGTCTGTCACGTTCACACATGGCACAAGGCTGGTAAAAGAGGGATTTCTCCTGCCAAAGACAATCTGGCAGCGTGGCCAGAACTGCTGGACCTGCTGGTCTCAGAACTACATTTCCCCTCACGTTTCTGGACCAGTGAGCAGGGTCTACTACTACACCCACACCCCCACCCACATGGAGAGGGAGGGGTGGAGCATGTACACATTACACACACACCGGGGCCACACAGCCCTCAGCAACACCCTCCTCCCTTGACACAATAGAACGGCCTTTTCTTTTGGAACAATGTTTGCTTGACCATCATAAGTCAGACGGGCACAATCATTTCATTGTATAGAAACAAAACAAACCGACAACCATCTACTTAGTCATGTGGGCTTTTGACCTTGAGGTGAACAAACAAAACACACACACACACACACACACACACACACACACACACACACACACACACACACACACACACACACACACACACGTCCTCTTGACCAAACTGCCCCCAGCGCTCCAACAGTTTCAGGCGGCTGTAAACGCAGCTTCTGTGCCTGTGATGGGCACCATGGGTTAGGGGGGGTGGGGGCGGGGCTGTGTTTGTGTTGGGGTGGTCTGATCTGATGTAGGGGCGGGGCTGTGGCGGGGCAGTCCTCCTGTGTGTGTGTGTGTGTGTGTGTGTGTGTGTGTGTGTGTGTGTGTGTGTGTGTCCCGTAGCCTACACCCCCCCAACCCCCATCTGTCAATCTCCAGCTGATCATAAAGTCCTTCCACTGAACTGATTATCCCATGACCTCCAGGCAAAGCCGTTCAAGAATGTCCCCTTTCTGAACACACACACACACACTCTCTCTCTCCCTCTCTCTCTCTTTGTCTATCTCAACTCTATCTCGTTTCTTCATGAAAGACAAGCAGGGTAAAGAGATTCAAGGCGATGGGGTTTTCTGCATTAAAATGTCAGAGTGTGAGGGACACCTGAGAGCACCACTCTGTTCCTCCTCTACCTCCTCTACCTCCTCCTGTCCTCCTCTACCTCCTCCTGTCCTCCTCTACCTCCCCCTGTCCTCCTCTACCTCCTCTACCTCCCCCTGTCCTCCTCTACCTCCCCCTGTCCTCCTCTACCTCCTCCTGTCCTCCTTTACCTCCCCCTGTCCTCCTCTACCTCCCCCTGTCATCCTCTACCTCCTCCTGTCCTCCTTTACCTCCCCCTGTCCTCCTCTACCTCCTCCTGTCCTCCTCTACCTCATCTACCTCCCCCTGTCCTCCTCTACCTCATCTACCTCCCCCTGTCCTCCTCTACCTCCTCTACCTCCTCCTGTACTCCTCTACCTCCCCCTGTCCTCCTCTACCTCCTCTACCTCCCCCTGTCCTCCTCTACCTCCTCCTGTCATCCTCTACCTCCTCCTGTCCTCCTCTACCTCATCTACCTCCCCCTGTCCTCCTCTACCTCCTCGGTACTCCTCTACCTCCCCCTGTCCTCCTCTACCTCCTCTACCTCCTTCTGTCCTCCTCTACCTCCCCCTGTCCTCCTCTACCTCCTCCTGTCCTCCTCTATCTCCTCTACCTCCCCCTGTCCTCCTCTACCTCCTCCTGTCCTCCTCTACCTCCCCCTGTCCTCCTCTACCTCCTCTACCTCCCCCTGTCCTCCTCTACCTCCTCCCGTCCTCCTTTACCACCCCCTGTCCTCCTCTACCTCCTTTACCTCCCCCTGTCCTCCTCTACCTCCTCCTGTCCTCCTCTACCTCCTCTACCTCCCCCTGTCCTCCTCTACCTCCTCTACCTCCTCTTGTCCTCCTCTACCTCCTCTACCTCTCCCTGTCCTCCTCTACCTCCTCTACCTCCTCCTGTCCTCCTGTCCTCCTTTACCTCCCCCTGTCCTCCTCTACCTCCTTTACCTCCTCCTTACCTCCTCCTGTCCTCCTCTACCTCCTCTACCTCCTCCTGTCCTCCTTTACCACCTCCTGTCCTCCTCTACTTCCTCTACCTCCTCCTGTCCTCCTCTACCTCCCCCTGTCCTCCTCTACCTCCTCTACCTCCCCCTGTCCTCCTTTACCACCTCCTGTCCTCCTCTACCTCCTCTACCTCCCCCTGTCCTCCTCTACCTCCTTCTGTCCTCCTCTACCTCCTCTACCACCTCCTGTCCTCCTCTACCTCCTCTACCTCTTCCTGTCCTCCTCTACCTCCTCTACCTCCCCTGTCCTCCTCTACCTCCTCCTGTCCTCCTCTACCTCCTCTACCTCCCCCTGTCCTCCTCTACCTCCTTCTGTCCTCCTCTACCTCCTCCTGTCCTCCTGTCCTCCTTTACCTCCCCCTGTCCTCCTTTACCTCCTTCTGTCCTCCTGTCCTCCTCTACCTCCTCTACCTCCTCCTGTCCTCCTCTACCTCCTCTACTTCCCCCTGTCCTCCTCTACCTCCTCCTGTCCTCCTCTACCTCCTCCTGTCCTCCTCCTGTCCTCCTCTACCTCCTCTACCTCCTCCTGTCCTCCTTTATCTGCTCCCCCATTCATCTGCCACTCCTCTGCTGCGGGAGTTCAGTGGTTCGGTTCGTGTGTTCGCTGTGTGTGTTTGGTTTGTGTGTTTGGCGTGTGTGTTGTGTTAGAAATTCTGAAACCCTTAAATGGTGAGCACAACAAAAGTCAGAAGCAGTTGGGTTAGATAATAAAGTACAATGATTTATTTCAACAAAGCATGGATTAACCCCTGAGATCTCCGTTACAAACACGCCAAGTGTCTGTCACAGAGAGAGCTCAGAGACCCTTCTCCAAGAGATCCCTGTTACAAACGCACAAGGCGTCTGCAAGAGAGAGCTAATTCCCCATTCCGAACTCTCATCTTTTATACGTTTAATCATCAATACACACGGTGTCCACGAGGTGAACATGAGGTGATCAACCAAATGTGATTGGACAATACATGAAATAATTAACACTGATTTGACAGATGCGTATGACGCATGTCCCCTCCATGCTCAGCATCCTCGTGATGTCATGGCAGACTGAGTGTCGCTGTAGTCCCTTCCAAGTAGAGATTAGGCGTCTCCAGCGAGGTCAGTTTAGGAACACCAGAGGAACATCAGATTAGGCCTCAGCCGAGGCCAGAGAACACACACACACACATCTGAGGCCTACTGAATTCACGAGAATGGCTTCAGTGCCATGATCAACACACGTATATGTAAAAGATCTCTAACACCTATCTCTAATGTGTTAAATGTATACTAAGAAAGCCTGACATAAATGGAAATCACCAAATTTCCACCACAGTGTGATTGTAGTGTGTGATTGTAGTGTGTGATTGTAGTGTGTGTTTGGCGTGTGTGTTTGGCGTGTGTGTTCTGTTTGTGTGTTATGTTTGTGTGTTCGGTGTGTGTGTGATTGTAGTGTGTGATTGTAGTGTGTATTTGGCGTGTGTGTTCTGTTTGTGTGTTCGGTGTGTGTGTGTGTGATTGTAGTGTGTGTTTGGCATGTGTGTTCTGTTTGTGTGTTAGGTGTGTGTGTTTGTAGTGTGTGTTTGGCGTGTGTGTTCTGTTTGTGTGTTCGGTGTGTGTGTGATTGTAGTGTGTGATTGTAGTGTGTGTTTGGCGTGTGTGTTTGGCGTGTGTGTTTGGCGTGTGTGTTTGGCGTGTGTGTTTGGCGTGTGTGTTCGGCGTGTGTGTTCGGTGTGTGTGTGTTCGGTGTGTGTGTGTTCGGTGTGTGTGTGTTTGTAGTGTGTGTTTGTAGTGTGTGTTCGCAGTGTGTGTTCGCTGTGTGTGTTCGCTGTGTGTGTGTTCGGTGTGTGTGTGTTTGTAGTGTGTGTTTGGCGTGTGTGTTCGGTGTGTGTGTGTTTGTAGTGTGTGTTTGGCGTGTGTGTTCTGTTTGTGTGTTCGGTGTGTGTGTGTTTGGCATGTGTGTTCTGTTTGTGTGTTCGGTGTGTGTGTTTGGTTTGTGTGTTTGGCGTGTGTGATTGTAGTGTGTGTTTGGCGTGTGTGTTCTGTTTGTGTGTTCGGTGTGTGTGTGATTGTAGTGTGTTTTTGGTGTGTGTGTTCTGTTTGTGTGTTCGGTGTGTGTGTGATTGTAGTGTGTGTTTGGCGTGTGTGTTCTGTTTGTGTGTTCGGTGTGTGTGTGTGATTGTAGTGTGTGATTGTAGTGTGTGTTTGGCGTGTGTGTTCTGTTTGTGTGTTCGTTGTGTGTGTGTTTGTAGTGTGTGTTTGTAGTGTGTGTTTGGCGTGTGTGTTCGGTGTGTGTGTGTTTGGAGTGTGTGTTTGGAGTGTGTGTTTGGCGTGTGTGTTCTGTTTGTGTGTTCGGTGTGTGTGTGTTTGGAGTGTGTGTTTGGCGTGTGTGTTCTGTTTGTGTGTTCGGTGTGTGTGTGTTTGGAGTATGTGTTTGGAGTGTGTGTTTGGCGTGTGTGTTCTGCCTCAGGTATCTTCTTTCATCCTCCTCTGCCATTGCTATGTGGTTGTTTGTTTGGTGTTTGTTTACACGCTTTGAGCGACACATTGTGAACTGGGAGGTACAGGAAGTGACAAGTGGCAGGCCCAACCCTCTGCCCCGCCTTCTGCACACCTTGACTGACACCTTCTTGTTTACCATCGCTCTCTCTTTCTTTACCTTCTCTTCTTTTTCTCTTCTGTCTCCTTTACTGTATATAAATCTAAACACCTCTACCTCCCCCTGTCCTCCTCTACCAAGTATATAGTATACCAAGTATATAGGTATATATATATATATATATATATATATATATATATATATATATATATATATAAATGTTAATTATAATTAAAATATTATAATATTAAAATATTTATATTCAATATTCAAATAACGATTTCTTTTTTTATTCCTCAACACTGGCTGGATCTTAATCTGAAGGAATTAGGACATAAACTTTTCATTAACGAGTCAATGAGGCACCTGATACCGCTGCAAAATGGTGTTGTAACACACACACACACACACACACACACACACACACACACACACACACACACACACACACACACACACACACACACACACACACACACACACACACACACACACTCCTGCTCTGTTTTCTTGTCCTGTATACACCACCCAACAGCCTCTCACTCCACCTACTTATTGCCACAGCAACAGCATGATAGCTTAACACTGTCAGAGGTGTTCAAGTTAAAAAAGGGAAATATAGAATGTATCACCCTTCTCTGTGTCTCAATCATCCCCAATCTTCTCCTGAGAGAGCTGTGTTCAGCTGTGTTAACCTGTGTTGAGCTGCATTTAAACTGCATTTGGATGTGTTTGTTTGATTGTGTATGGCTGTGTTCATCAGTGTTCTGCTGTGTTTGGTTGTGTTTGGCTGTGTTCATCAGTGTTCCGTTGTGTTTGGTTGTGGAAGGATGTGTTTGGCTGTGTTCCGCTGTGTTGGGTTGTGTTCCGCTGTGTTGGGTTGTGTTCCGCTGTGTTGGGTTGTGTTCCGCTGTGTTAGGTTGTGTTCTGCTGTGTTGGGTTGTGTTTTGCTGTGTTGTGTTCCACTCTGTTGGGGTGTGTTCTGCTGTGTTAGGTTGTGTTTTACTGTGTTGGGTTGTGCTCCGCTGTCTTAGGTTGTGCTCCTCTGTGTTGGGTTGTGTT
>NC_135211.1:41166938-41169438 GCF_052324685.1 Brachyhypopomus gauderio | reverse complement strand
AGGATAAGTCATGGTCGGAGATTTGTGACTCATGATAAGAGAAAAGAGACGTAGAAATGTAGAGAAAGAGAGGAGGAGGAGTAACTGTGGAAGTAAAGCACTCTCCTCTAAATTCATTAAGTTAAGTACTTAATTGCTCATTCAAACTGCATGAAAACTCAGAAGAGTTTGGGTGCTGAGTTTGCTATTAGCCTGGGGATTTAAACTAAGAATCTGGAGAGAATAAAGTAACTTCAGCTGTGGACGCAGTGTTAGCCGAGGTTAGCTGTGTGGACGCAGTTAGCCGAGGTTAGCTGTGTGGACATAGTTAGCCGAGGTTAGCTGTGTGGACGCAGTTAGCCGAGGTTAGCTGTGTGGACGCAGTTAGCCGAGGTTAGCTGTGTGGACGCAGTTAGCCGAGGTTAGCTGTGTGGATGCAGTTAGCCGAGGTTAGCTGTGTGGACGCAGTTAGCCAAGGTTAGCTCTGTGGACGCAGTTAGCGGAGGTTAGCTGTGTGGACGTAGTTAGCCGAGGTTAACTGTGTGGATGCAGTTAGCCCGAGGTTAGCTGTGTGGCTGCAGTTAGCCGAGGTTAGCTAACAACCAGGGAAACGGCTTCTCTTTGTGCATCTCATCATTAATTATGAGTATGCCTTCTGTGTCGCTGTGTCTCGCATCCTCTCCTGTCTCGCACCCTCTCCTGTCTCGCACCCTCTCCTGTCTCGCACCCTCTCCTGTCCCGCACCATATACTGTCCCGCACCCTCTCGTGTCCCGCACCCTCCTGGTCCTGGTGCCTCCAGCTTGTTCAGTGGAGGTCGGACCATCATGTTGTTCGCTGCTTTGTGACAACAGCTGCAGTACAAAGAGCTTCAATTAACTTTGATTGACTGATTGACAGTTGTAGCTGAAATATGTGAAAAATGGTGTATTAGATGTGGAGGAGGAGAGGAGAAGAGGGGGGGAGGAGAGGAGAGGAGGAGGAGAAGAGGGGAGGAGGGGAGAGGAGGAGGAGAGGAGAGAGGAGGAGAGGGGAAGAGGGGGGGAGGGGGGGAGAGGAGGAGGAGAGGAGGAGGAGAGGAGAGGAGGAGGAGGAGAGGAGGAGAGGAGGAGGGAGAGGGGAGGGGGGGAGGAGGAGGAGGGAGAGGAGGAGGAGAGGGGAAGAGGGGGGGAGGAGGAGAGGAGAAGAGGGGAGAGGAGGAGAGGAGAGGGGAGGAGGAGGAGAGGAGAGGAAGAGAGGAGGAGAGGAGAGGGGAGGAGTGTTTGTGTCTCTCAAACACACACCCACACACAAAGCTGCTGCTACGGTGAAGGAGTGGTGTCGTCTTGATGAGATGAAGGTGATCAGGTGTGAAAGGTCACAGTGTCGACATCTCTACACTCTTCTGAAAACACACACACTTCTGAAATACACACACACTTCTGAAATACACACACACTTCTGAAAACACACACACTTCTGAAATACACACACACTTCTGAAATACACACACACTTCTGAAAACACACACACTCTTCTGAATACACACACTTCTGAATACACACTCTTCTGAATACACACAACTCTTGTGCAAGCTGTCGTGTGTCTTAACAGTACATGCTCAGTTGCTCCTGTTTCCCTCTCTCCCTCTCTTTCTCTCTCCCTCTTTCTCCCTCTCCCTCTTTCTCTCTCCCCCTCTCTCTCTCCCTCTCTCCCTCTTTCTCTCTCTCTCTCTCAACTCACACACACACACACACACACACACACACACACACACGTACGTTCTGCTGGTCGTGCATGTAATAATGTTTGAGTGTTTTCATCATCACTCAGCTCTTCAGCACTCTGGTGATATTGATGGTTGTTCTGAACAACATCTCTCACTCACACACTCACTCACTCACACACACTTACACAGTCATGTTATTGATGGGTTATTTTGAACAGCCTTTCACACACACCACACACACACACACACACACACACACACACACACACACACACACACACAGCTGCAGCTGGCCCCGTGTCACATCACTTTTTGAACTCCTGATGAAGGGCTGAAGACTGCCCCACTCCTCATTACCCACACTGCTTTGCTCTGCCAGTAATAGACTTTCCCCAACATGCCTCCATACTCTGGTATTTGGGCTGTCAATCAAACTGTTGCCAGAGGAACAAGAGTGCAGACAGACAGTGATGTGGAGGACACTGGCTGTCATGGCCCGCCCTCTCCTCTGGCTGAGCTCCACTTCCTCTGACCATTCAAGAAAGCCCCACCCCCTGTTATTACTCAGTCTCAGCCCCACCCCCTCTGAGCACTCATCAGAGCTCCGCCTCCTCTTTGACCTCGAATCCCAAAGGAGCTTTGGAACACAGCAGGTTGTGGATTTGAATCTTGTGCTGGGAGGGGCGGAGCTGGGAGAGGAGGGGCGGAGCTGGGAGAGGAGGGGTGGAGCTGGGAAAGGAGGGGCGGGGGCTGGGGAGTATCTGATCTAGGCACATGTCTCCAACTTTCCACCCATGACACTCACAGAAACGCT
>NC_135211.1:41159438-41161938 GCF_052324685.1 Brachyhypopomus gauderio | reverse complement strand
AAATATAACACTCTGTATCACACTTACTGGTATTAGATGGTTCACTGTGGTCGGTAGTCAAAAATAAATCTTAAATCTACTGGTGCTGCAGTTCTGGTGTAGCATAACCCAAACACCAAAGAGTGATGTGTCCTCCAGATGTGTCCTCCAGATGTGTCCTCCAGATGTGTCCTGCTGTATCTCATTATATCCTGGTATATCCTGAACTAGCCCATTATATGCCATTATATCTCCATATATCTCGTTATATCCCTATACATCCCAATATATCCCGATACATTTACATTTATGGCATTTGGCAGATGCCCTTATCCAGAGCGACTTACATTTTTATCTCATTTTTATACAAGTGAGCAATTGAGGGTTAAGGGCAGGGGCGCAGATGGCACTGGGGACGGGGGGGACATGTCCCCTCCAGATTTATATTGACCTCTACAAGCTTTATATATATATATATATATATATATATATATATATATATATATATATATATATATATAGTACAACCCTCTCACCTCAGAATTTCCATCTGCGTCCATGTAACGTTGCATAAGCAACGGAGCGAGGAGACGGACATAAACGCTGAGATGAGCGAGATTTAATAAAGGGAACACCAAAATCAGGGTCGAGAAAGAATGCATGGGTCAAATCATCGAGGGAGTCAGAACAAGAAACACTGAGCGACATAACTGGACACTGAGAAAACAAAACACGGGTAAAACGCAGAGCTACTGAAACAAACAGATAACACAGGGTGAATGAGTAGCGATGACAAGACGTACTTACAAACAGGAATGACTAGCATGAACACAGCAACACGAAGGCATGGAAGGAACAAAGCACAAACCGTCTGAGCAGACAAACAAAACCATGGATACTAGACAGGGGGAATACTGGGACTTTTATACAATGACATTTAACGAGGGACAGGTGATGGCAATGACACTGGGGCGTGGCAACAAACAAGGAATAAACGCGACAAACGAGCAGGGCGGGACAAACAGGCAGGGAACACGGACATGAGGGAACCCAGAGTGACAGCTACGAGAGGGGGCGTTGCCCTACGTGACAGTCCAGGGTTAAGGGCCTTGCTCAGGGGCACCTCAGTCTTGGCCTCAGGTCTGGGAATCAAACCCACGACCCTCCGGTCACAAGACCAGTTCCCTAACCACCAGGCCATGATTGCCCGACTGCCCACTGCCGATACATCCTGTTATATCTTGCGATATCCTGTTATATCCTGATATATCCCATTATATCCTGATATATCCCATTATATGTCATTATATCTCCATATATCCCGATATATCCCGATACATCCTGTTATATCCCTGATATATCCCATTATATCTTGGTATATCCCGTTAATCTCCCGCTACTGTATCCCTTCAGCCCAAATATGTTCCACCAGGTAACTGAAGGGTTAATATTTTTAGAACAGGACAATCATGTGGATATATCGTATCGAGACTTTCATATTGTGATATATATCGTATTGTGAGACCCATATTACGATATGTGTTGCTGTGGCCCATGTTGAAAATCAAAGGGTTTTATTTACCTTGTTAACGACAAAACTTCCGTTATCCTTCAGGATGCAGTAACACTCCACCTCTTTTGCCTTGAAGACATCTTCAGATTTTTGGCTAAATGTTAGCTCAGCCATTAACGCTCGGCCTAAATAGCAGAGCACAGCGAGACTTTTATATAACGCGTCTCACTTTTATGCATGCTGTCTCACTTTTATGCCTCCCGTCGTCTCACTTTTATGAACGCTGTCCTCCAGACAGATGTCTCTACATCCGCGTCAGTGCCAGACAGACGTGTCTGTAGTTCTAAAAGCTTCATGCTGAGCTGTTAAGAAAGACACAGGGTACAGAAACACAAGCAGATACATGAACGAGCCTCAATTTACTTTACACTCATACTAATGAACTTACACACACACACACACACACACACACTAATTACCTTTATTTGCTTATTTACCTCTCTTTCTGCCCTTAAGGTGGAACTTTTACAGCTCAACATTTAATGAAGCATAACTCTCTCCCCTCCTCTTCCTCCTCTTCCTCCCCTCCAACAGACCTACTCCACCACCATCACACACTCAAGGGTCCCTCTCCATGTGCTCATGCTGCACACACACACACACACACACACACACGATAAAGCAATGATTCACGGCTGATATGAAGGTTTTAAAAAAATGTGATTTTTGCCACATTCACTTGTGAGCAGTCTTTATTCTTTCTCATCTATTTCTCCGCCTGTGTTGCTCTGTCCTCTTTCTCTCTCTCACTCTCTCCATCCTGCATAAACTCACCTGTTAGATTCCCTCTCCCTTTCTCTTTCTCTTACATTCTCAGTCCTCAACATGCCAACGTGCTGGTGGAATAATCCGTGCGGAAGCCGAGGTCTCATCTCTCAGATCTTAATAAGCATCCAGAATGCATTTTCTAATCCGTCTTAGACCTGCTGGGAGGAGAGACTCCACCTG
>NC_135211.1:41150728-41158938 GCF_052324685.1 Brachyhypopomus gauderio | reverse complement strand
AATAGTAATAATAATAATAGTAATAGTACTACTACAAATAATAATAGTAATAATAATAATAGTAAAAATAAGAATAATAATAATAATAATAGTAATAATAATAATAATAATAACAATAGTAATAATAGTAATAATAATAATAATAATAATAACAATAGTAATAATAATAATAGTAGTAATAATAATAATAATAGTAGTGGTAATAATAATAGTAGTGGTAATAATAATAGTAGTGGTAGTAATAATAATAATAGTAATAATAATAATAATAACAATAGTAATAATAATAATAGTAATAGTACTACTACTACTACTACTACTACTACTACTACTAATAATAATAATAATAATAGTAATAATAATAATAATACCAATTGTAATAATAGTAATAGTACTACTACTACTAATAATAGTAATAATAATAATAATAATAATAATAATAGTAATAATAACAATAGTAATAGTACTACTACTACTACTACTACTACTAATAATAATAATAATAATAATAATAATAATTGTCCCTCAGGCTGACACATATGGTGTTGTGTGTGTGATCAGTTCTCTCTTCTCTCCTAATATGTGCAGCAGTTTCTCAGTGTCACTACAGTGCTGGAACTGAGATGTTCAGTACTTTACTGTAGAATTCCCATCTAATGAGATCATATTTAGGACATTCAGTAAGAATCTCTCTTTTTCTCTCTCCCTCTCTTTCCCTCTCTCTCTCTCTGTTTCTGTATATTTGTATGTCATTAATATACAATATAGTACATACAGTGTATGTGTACCATTAATATTAAATGATTAAGAATCCATAAGAAGCATAGAAAGTTTATAAATAAAATAAGTTTTATTCTCTCTATTTCTGTCACTCTGGGTCTGACTCTGTCTCTATCAGTCCTGTCTCTGTCTCTCCCTGGTCCTCCCCCCCCGTCTCTGTATTCTCTGTATAAGGGAGTGTCCTCACTGCTGAGATGTGTTAGTCTCCTCACGTCCACCAGTGCTGCTCTCTCCCTGCTCCCAAGATGTTGTCCTCTGCATTATCCTCACATATACAAGCACACATAGAATAATACATTTACACACACACACACACACACACACACACACACACACACACACACACACACATTGTCAGCATTATGGCTATTGTGTTATTGATGGTCACAGCAGCCTCCGTGAGAGTTCACAGTGGGAGTTCTTCGTATGGGCCCTGACACACTGCTGCCATAGGTCATATTTCTGCATTTACGGACCCTTTAATGATTTCTTTTTATGTTCCTCGTAAATTGGCTTCAAACACTTAAACGAGCGTTTATTTACTTATTTATTTATTAGATCCAAGCCCTCTTGACTCTGCAGAACTTTGACGATATTGCTTGGTGTTACTGCTGTGAACAAGATAACATATTTATGGTGGGGGTATTTTCCACGCTCTCTTACTGGAGTGGGGGTATAAGGGCTGGATCTGGGCTCTAGGTCTCTAGATCTCTGGGGCTTTAGATCTCTAGGGTTCTAGATCTCTGGGGCTCTAGGTCTCTCGATCTCTTTTGTCTTTTCCAGGTCTTGAGCCCCCAGCGTTTTGAGTCTAGGAATCAATTGTTGAAGTTGAGTGTAACATTAGTGAAGTGATTTTACATTTGATTGTAATTTTGTATCATGCTGGATTAGAATAAATTCATTTTTGTCTTTGAGTTTCTGTTGGAAAACAGCTAGTGAAGGCAGTGATTATCGGTTTACGTTCACTAACGTCAGTTTCTTGTAAGTTACATGTGTATGTGTCTGTGTGTGTGTGTGTGTGTGTGTGTGTGTGTGTGTGTGTGTGTGTGTGTGTGTGGTGTTGTGTGTGTGTGTGTGTGTGTGTGTGTGTGTGTGTGTGTGTGTGTGTGTGGTGTTGTGTGTGTGTGTGTGTGTGTGTGTGTGTGTGTGTGTGTGGTGTTGTGTGTGTGTGTGTGTGTGTGTGTGTGTGTGTGGTGTTTGTGTGTGTGTGTGTGTGTGTGTGTGTGGTGTTGTGTGTGTGTGTGTGTGTGTGTGTGTGTGTGTGTGTGTGTGTGTGTGTGTGTGTGTGTGTGGTGTTGTGTGTGTGTGTGTGTGCAGATCTGTTTTCCTTCCACTGTCCCCACATCATGCTCCTCTGACCCTGCTGTCCGAACTAAGGAACATGTGTCTAAAAACACACCCATGTCATCTATCATCTGTCTTCCCACTCAGGGTGTGTGTGTGTGTGTGTGTGTGTGTGTGTGTGTGTGTGTGTGTGTGTGTGTGTTCTGTCCTCAACTGTGTAACGCTGGTGGCGTCACGTGAACGACAAGTAAGAGGAGGACGCAAACGCTAAGAAGAGCGAGGTTAACTCGGACAGATACAGGTCAAAGGTCATTAATAGTGTCTGGAGCTAGAGAGCTAGCACAAACATCCATAATATAGTAAACAAACAGGAAACCAGGCAAAATAAACAAAACATAAACTAGAAATAACAAACATGCAAAATAATATTATAAATAATTATAATATGCAAAATAGACTTAACAATAACAAAAGATACAAAACACCACACAAAATAATCAGTAATGAAGACGACAGACAGGGCTTAAATACACGGAACTAACAAGGGAAACAACTAGAAACAGGTGGGAATGATAATCAGGGGGCGGGGTTACAAATGACATGTGACTGGCAGGAAAAGCACATGGGATACAATTATTAGCATATGGGGAACCAAAACAGAGGCTTGATGGACATCTGGGGGGCGGAGTCAAACATGCCAAACTATAATTGCACTTGGAATCGTCAGTGGTGCTAAATGATGTTAATGGTGAAAGAAGCATAATGTCCCCTGTACTCTGTGGTTGGACATGCTTGTGAAAGACACACGCGTGTAGATGTGATCTGTTGTTCGATGGTTTGAGAAGAAGGCCAGAACCAGCCTGAACATTGTGTTCATTAAAGCCCCCCGCACACAGCGAGCAACTAGCTGAGCAAACGGTCACGCGTGCCCGTTTGCTCAGCTAGTTGCTCGCCGTGTGCGGACGCTTGAGACAGAATTCTCTGCCTCTTGAGCCTGTGAGACATTTATCTAACGTGTTTGATATTTTCTGGCACGCGTGCCCGAAATCTCACCGTGTGCGCTCGGCTGAGCAATTTGGCTCAGCAACTTTTCGTCACCAGCCAATTGGAAGCTCGCTTGGCGTCACATGACACCTCGGCGTTTACGCCGTTAACGGCGATCGCTAATCAAAAGTAAAGAAAGAAGTTGAACAAATAATAACAACCATGAGATATAAGATAGTTAACATGGCTTATTACATCGAATTTGGCGATAGAACAAGAAAATAATCATTTAATCAATTCGGTGTCGTGAAACATGTCTTTATGAAACACATAGCAGCATTTTTATTTGATTGAGACACCATATACTGACGACACCGAATTAGGGTTGCCACCTGTCTGACAAAAAACAAGGACACTGTCATACTGACACAGAGTGGGGGGTGGTGGTGGCGAGTGTAAATTGTTGACGGGGGGGTGGCGTAAAATATTACCGGGGGTGTCAAATGGACACAGCGAGAGAAAAAAAAAAGACATTTAAAGTGTGCAGAAACAGTCTAAATAGTCGTTTGAACTAACCTAGTGAAAACCAGGACATTAAATGCATTTTTTTTGCCGGGACCGACTATTAAAAAGAAGGAAAACCGGGACAGGTGGCAACCCTACACCGAATTGATTAAATTATTATTTTTTTATTCTATCGCCAAATTCGATGTAATAAGCCATGTTAACTATCTTATATCTCATGGTTGTTGTCTCATCTTATATCTCATTTATTATCTGTTCAACTTCTTTCTTTACTTTTGATTAGTGATGGCCGTTAACGGCGTAAACGCCGAAGTGTCATGTGACACCAAGCGAGCTTCCAATTGGCTGGTGACGAAAAGTTGCTGAGCCAAATTGCTCAGCCGAGCGCACACGGTGAGATTTCGGGCACGCGTGCCAGAAAATATCAAACACGTTAGATAAATGTCTCACAGGCTCAAGAGGCAGAGAATTCTGTCTCAAGCGTCCGCACACGGCGAGCAACTAGCTGAGCAAACGGGCACGCGTGCCCGTTTGCTCAGCTAGTTGCTCGCTGTGTGCGGGGGGCTTTAGGTGTTACTGCAGCACTAAGATGAGTGAAATCATTCAGTGTGGAGTGTGTCATACATGTGGAGGTTTGGAGAGCTGTTTGGAGGGGAGAGGGTGGGGTGAGTGGTGGAGGGTGGAGGAGAGAGGGTGGGGTGAGTGGTGGAGGAGAGAGGGTGGGGTGAGTGGTGGAGGGTGGAGGAGAGAGGGTGGGGTGTGTAGTGGAGGGTGGAGGGGAGAGGGTGGGGTGAGTGGTGGAGGGTGGAGGAGAGAGGGTGGGGTGAGTAGTGGAGGGTGGAGGAGAGAGGGTGGGGTGTGTAGTGGAGGGTGGAGGGGTGAGTGGTGGGGTGAGTGGTGGAGGGTGGAGGGGAGGGTGGGGTGTGTAGTGGAGGGTGGAGGAGAGAGGGTGGGGTGAGTGGTGGAGGGTGGAGGAGAGAGGGTGGGGTGTGTAGTGGAGGGTGGAGGAGAGTGGGTGGGGTGAGTAGTGGAGGGTGGAGGAGAGAGGGTGGGGTGAGTAGTGGAGGGTGGAGGAGAGAGGGTGGGGTGAGTGGTGGAGGGTGGAGGAGAGAGGGTGGGGTGAGTAGTGGAGGGTGGAGGAGAGAGGGTGGGGTGAGTGGTGGAGGGTGGAGGAGAGAGGGTGGGGTGAGTAGTGGAGGGTGGAGGAGAGAGGGTGGGGTGTGTAGTGGAGGGTGGAGGAGAGAGGGTGGGGTGAGTAGTGGAGGGTGGAGGAGAGAGGGTGGGGTGTGTGGTGGAGGGTGGAGGGGAGAGGGTGGGGTGAGTGGTGGAGGGTGGAGGAGAGAGGGTGGGGTGAGTAGTGGAGGGTGGAGGAGAGAGGGTGGGGTGAGTAGTGGAGGGTGGAGGAGAGAGGGTGGGGTGTGTAGTGGAGGGTGGAGGGGTGAGTGGTGGGGTGAGTGGTGGAGGGTGGAGGGGAGGGTGGGGTGTGTAGTGGAGGGTGGAGGAGAGAGGGTGGGGTGAGTGGTGGAGGGTGGAGGAGAGAGGGTGGGGTGTGTAGTGGAGGGTGGAGGAGAGAGGGTGGGGTGTGTAGTGGAGGGTGGAGGAGAGAGGGTGGGGTGAGTGGTGGAGGGGAGAGGGTGGGGTGAGTGGTGGAGGGTGGAGGAGAGGGTGGGGTGAGTGGTGGAGGGTGGAGGGGAGGGTGGGGTGAGTGGTGGAGGGTGGAGGAGAGAGGGTGGGGTGAGTGGTGGAGGGTGGAGGGGAGGGTGGGGTGTGTAGTGGAGGGTGGAGGGGAGAGGGTGGGGTGAGTAGTGGAGGGTGGAGGAGAGAGGGTGGGGTGAGTAGTGGAGGGTGGAGGGGAGAGGGTGGGGTGAGTGGTGGAGGGGAGAGGGTGGGGTGAGTGGTGGAGGGTGGAGGAGAGAGGGTGGGGTGAGTAGTGGAGGGTGGAGGAGAGAGGGTGGGGTGTGTAGTGGAGGGTGGAGGAGAGAGGGTGGGGTGAGTAGTGGAGGGTGGAGGAGAGAGGGTGGGGTGAGTAGTGGAGGGTGGAGGAGAGGGTGGGGTTAGTAGTGGAGGGTGGAGGAGAGAGGGTGGGGTGTGTAGTGGAGGGTGGAGGAGAGGGTGGGGTGAGTAGTGGAGGGTGGAGGAGAGAGGGTGGGGTGAGTAGTGGAGGGTGGAGGAGAGGGTGGGGTTAGTAGTGGAGGGTGGAGGAGAGAGGGTGGGGTGTGTAGTGGAGGGTGGAGGAGAGAGGGTGGGGTGAGTAGTGGAGGGTGGAGGAGAGGGTGGGGGTTAGTAGTGGAGGGTGGAGGAGAGAGGGTGGGGTGAGTAGTGGAGGGTGGAGGGGAGAGGGTGAGTGTGTGTAGTGCAGAGGTGGGTAGAGTATTCAACTATTTTACTCAAGTAAAAGTACTGTTACTTGAACCAAATGTTACTCAAGTAAAAGTAAAAGTATGCATCCAAAAATTTACTTGAGTAAAAGTAAAAAAGTACTTTGATAAAAAGCTACTCAAGTAGTGAGTAAATCCACGAGTAGCCTACTGTCTCGTGTCAATAAATTACATAATGGGAAATTGAATTACCGGAAACAATTACTTTTAATGATAACAAAAATAATTTATTATAAATAAATATAATATATAAAATGTATTTATTATAAATAGTTTGTAGTTTTGTTTGTTCCTAATTATTAGGCCGGTGTAACTTTAATGTGTTCCACAAATGCACTAACTGATGACACCAATACGTGTAGCTACAACTTGACACCAACTTAATCAATTTGTAGCAAACTTTGGTTCAACTAAATCATCATATATTGTTAGTGTGTACACTCAGAGTGTGAATTGGTTTTTAGTATTGCACTGCGTTACATTTAATAATTACATCATACATGCTCGGTAGGTTTTTCTGTCACTTTCTTGCTACGGTGGAGAACGTTTGCTTATGTGATCACGTGACTGACCGACTTCATTTGATTGGTCACTCTTACTCGGGTGCCGAGACGTTGGTCAGACTTCTCACTGAAAAGACGAACTATTTACAAAACGAAAGTAAGGGTAGCACGCAGCGCAAATCCGATTGTAACGGAGTAAAAGTCGCGTTTTTCCCAGCACATATTTACTCAAGTAAAAGTAAAAGTCGTTCATATTAAAACTACTCTTACAAGTACATTTTTGTCCAAAAAGCTACTTGAGTAAATGTAACGGAGTAAATGTAACGCGTTCCTACCCACCTCTGGTGTAGTGGAGGGTGGAGGAGAGAGGGTGGGTGTGTGTAGTGGAGGGTGGGGTGAGTAGTGGAGGGTGGAGGAGAGGGTGGGGTGAGTAGTGGAGGGTGGAGGGGAGAGGGTGGGGTGAGTAGTGGAGGGTGGAGGAGAGAGGGTGGGGTGTTTAGTGGAGGGTGGAGGAGAGAGGGTGGGGTGAGTGGTGGAGGGTGGAGGAGAGAGGGTGGAGTGAGTAGTGGAAGGTGGAGGGGAGAGGGTGGGGTGAGTGGTGGAGGGTGGAGGAGAGGGTGGAGTGAGTAATGGAGGGTGGAGGAGAGGGTGGAGTGAGTAGTGGAGGGTGGAGGAGAGAGGGTGGGGTGAGTAGTGGAGGGTGGAGGAGAGGGTGGGGTGAGTAGTGGAGGGTGGAGGGGAGAGGGTGGGGTGTGTAGTGGAGGGTGGAGGAGAGGGTGGGGTGAGTAGTGGAGGGTGGAGGGGAGAGGGTGGGGTGAGTAGTGGAGGGTGGAGGAGAGAGGGTGGGGTGTGTAGTGGAGGGTGGAGGAGAGGGTGGAGTGAGTAGTGGGGAAGATAGAGGGACAAAAGTGTATAAGTGTCTATTGTTCAGGAAAAATTCACCAAAACAACGATGACATGACAGATAAAACCAGCCAGACAAGTGAGACAGAGCATGAGTGTGTGTGTGAGTGTGAGTGTGTGTGTGAATGTGTGTATACGTGTGTGTGTGTGTGTGTGTGTGTGTGTGTGTGTGTGTGTGTGTGTGTGTGTGTGTGTGTGTGTGTGTGAGAGAGAGAGAGAGAAAATGTGTCCTAAAAGCTGATAGCTCTGATAATGTAAGCAGTTAATAACAGCTTATAAAGAGACAGAGGGAGAGAGAGAGAGAGAGAGAGGGAGAGAGAGAGAGAGAGAGAGAAAGAGAGCCTGTCTGTGTTTCTGTCTGTCTACACATCTGTATGTCTGTATGTCTTTATGTCTCTCTGTAATTGTCTCCTGTGGATAAGACTCCATGGAGTCAGTGTGTCTCTTCTGCTTGTCTCTGTGAGATGACTCACTGCCCCACTGGGATTCTTCTGTATGGACCCTCAACACCTCACACTCAACACACCCCCTCTCGCAACACACACTCAACACCCCCTCCGAACACACACTTAACACCCCCTCTTGCGACACACACTCAACACGCCGCTCTCCCAACACACACACTCAACACCCCCTCTCCCAACACACACTCAACACCCCCTCTCCCAACACACACTCAACACCCCGCTCTTCCAACACACACACTCAACACCCCGCTCTCCCAACACACACTAAACACCCCCTCTCCCAACACACACACTCAACACCCCCTCTCCCAACACACACACTCAACACCCCACTCTGCCAACACACACTCAACACCCCACTCTCCCAACACACACTAAACACCCCA
>NC_135211.1:41143228-41145728 GCF_052324685.1 Brachyhypopomus gauderio | reverse complement strand
CGAATTTTAATGTTGCATTGTGTTCCAGGTTTGAAAAGTGCTAAAGTAGGCTAAAGTACTTGAAAATACTTGAAACTGTAACTACTTCGTTTCACAACAAATATCTATCTGACTGAACAGTTCTCTTGTATTTAGGGTTGCCACCTAGGTCTGACAAAAAACAAGGACACACTGTCATACACAAACGTAAAATGTTACCGGGGGTGTAAAATGGACACAGCGAGAAAAAAAGACGGATTTAAAGTGTGCAGAAACATTCTAAACAGTCGTTTAAACTAACCTAGTGAAAACCGGGACATTAAAACAGCGACGTAAAACCGGGACAGGTGGCAACCCTACTTGTATTACGTTAACAAATACGAGCCTCTTGTAATTCCAGGACGAAACATGAGAGAACGTGAAGACGTTAAGATTGGGCGTTTTGAAAATGAACAACCATTAAATAATGTGGTTAAAAAAGCGAATCATTTCGAGTATATGTATAAATATTTAACTTATTTAAGTTTAACGTGTCGTGAAATATTGAAATGGACCTTGAAAGTGACGTACAAGTGCTTGAATTCAACCTTATAAAGGTGTATTAACCCTGCAAACATGACTGTTCATTGCGCTGAAGCGCGGCGTGCGCGAAGTTACAAAATTCGAGAGGTGCACGACCTCGCGAATCGACAGCGCGTGAGGCCCTCATTTTCATGTCATTCATGTAATTTCGCCGCGCGGACCCTCGCGCCGCTCGCGCCGCGTCAAGTATAAACCAGTCAGCTGTCAGAAACAGCTTTGATGTGTGGCTATATTATATACTATAAGACCTAACAAGGATTGTCTGCTACAGAGGAAATTCCAATGACGTAAGCGGGGGGGGGGGGGCACATGAAACTTTCTTGTCCCGGGCCCCAGCAAGACTGTCAACGGGCCTGATTACATCCGTGAGGTTAAATGTACTAAATGTTGGCTTGCATTTTGTAATGATCTGCGCGGGGCAGAACAGGGAGGCGGACACAAACGCCGAGGAGAGCGAGATTTATTCAAGGAAATTCCAAAAGCAGTGTTAAACGGACAGGCATGGGTCAAACCGGGAGGGCAGCCAGAACAAGAAAGGACAACAGGCATATTCAGACAAGAAACTAACGACGAGGGGGAAAACACGGAACAGGCAGATGTAAACGGACAACAAAACGCAAAGCTCAAACTTACGAACAGGTGTGACGGGTTTAAACAAAAAGACCGATACGGACATGGGAGACACAGGGACCTTTATACACAGAACCAAACTAGGGACAGGTGATGACAATGACACAGGGGCGTGATAACAAACGAGGAATCATCAAAATAAACGAGCAGGGCGGGACAAACAGGCAGGGAACACAGACATGAGGGAACCCAGAGTGACAGCTACGAGAGGGGGCGTTGCCCTACGTGACACATTTCAAATATCATGTTTAGCTAAATAAACATGTTATCAACCCCTTTTAATGTACAGTATGTAGGCTTACAAATTCATGTTTAACTGAATAAACCGTTGAACACGAGTAGCCTACATTTTATTGAGCATGTTTTTTTTTTCAAGTATCAAAGTAAAACAGCTTCCTCAAGCAGTCATTGATGCATTTTGGAAACAGGAGATGAGCCCCTGGTCTAATGCACCCTCTGTATTAAGAAACCCTATCTCAAAGACTACTTACTTGGGTAGCACGCATATGAGCCATTTTAATATAGATTAATCTAGATTAATCTAGATTAATTTCAAGATTTCAGTGAGATTAATCTAGATTAAAAAAAATTATCTATGCCCACCCCTAATAAATATTTAACTTAATTAAGTTTAACTGGTGCGCGCAGTTACAAAATTCGAGAAGTGCACGACCTCGCGAATCGACAGCGTGCGACGCCCTCGTGCACGGGCGGAGCCACTGCAATTACGTCATTTTCGCCGCTTGTGTGCGCTGCAGTGACTTCGCGGGCTACCGTTGCATTGTGGGGAATGTAGTGTTTGTGCATGCAAAACACCAACGGGCGGCTGTGGCCTGCGGGCCGGTTCTAATAGTAATTAAGGGCGTACTCACACTAGGCACGGTTTGCTGGTTCCGTGCTGGGGCCCGGTTATCCCCCCTCCCCACTCCACCTCTGGCCTGCACTCACACTGGCTTCAGCAACCCGGCCCGAGCACGCTTACGTCATCACAACGTGACTTTATTTGGAAAAAAAGTGCACTCGCACAACACTATGGAGTTCACGATTCCCTTTTTATTGTATTTTTGGAGTCGTTTTGGGAGTGCAGAAACACTGTGCAAGCACAGATTTATCGATAATTTAACACGATTGTCTGCTAATCGATTTGCCGCCATGACTGTTTAACGTGAGCGTCGCATCACTGACCAGCGAGTTCCAGCGAAATGAACCATTCACACGAGGCACCAAGTGGGCCCGGGCACGGATAGCGCTCACACTAGAAGCGAACCGTGCCCGAGTCCAAGTGAATCGTGCCCTGGCCCACCTCTTC
>NC_135211.1:41128228-41135728 GCF_052324685.1 Brachyhypopomus gauderio | reverse complement strand
CTGGGGGGAAATATTCGTCTATAATATCATCAGTGTTGGGAACTGTAACGAAGCTTGCGCCACGGAGCGAGGAGACGGACACAATCGCTGAGAAGAGCGAGATTTATTGCAGGACATTCCATACTCGTCGTCAGATAACCAGTCCGGGTCGATAACGGGAGGGCAGTCCGAATAACATGCAAAAACAGGCATTACCAAGACAGGGGACACGAGTACAGACACAGGATCAAAAGGCAGGAACAATCAACGGTCAGGTACAGTGATCGACACAGACACAATCAAACAAAGAATCAAAATACTCGACAAGGGACAAGGGAGACACAGGGGCTTTTATACACAGGACTAAACTAGGGACAGGTGATGACAATGACACAGGGGCGTGGCAACAAACAAGGAAACACGAAGACAAACGAGCAGGGCGGGACAAACAGGCAGGGAACACGGACATGAGGGAACCCAGAGTGACAGCTACGAGAGGGGGCGTAGCCGCACGTGACAGAACCCCCCCTCAAAGCGTGCCACTCCGGGGCACGCAAGGGCAGACAAGACAGGAACCAGACTCGGACAGGACGGGGAACCACGGTACACGGCGAGGGATAGGGGACACGGGACAGGACGCTACGGGACAGACAAGACCGGGCAAGGCAGGACAAGGAGCCTGAGGCAGGACAGAGACAGGGGAAACAGAGACTGGCCAGGAGCTGGGCTGGGGCATGGCAACACAGGCAGGGACCGGGCGAGGCACGGGAGCAGGGCCGGACGGGACAGGACTGGGAACAGACACAGGAGTGGGGCCAGGGGACAGGGCAGAGACAAAGACAGAGGCAAACACGGCGTGGACGACTGAGACCGGCACAGGAACAAAGTGGGTCAGGACTTGGGGAACCGACATGGGGACCGGGACAGAGACGACACCACAAGAACCAGACACGGGAACAGGAACACAGACCCTGACAGACACAACCACGGGGACAGGGACCAAAACAAAACCAGGGATGGGACCAGGGAGCAAGGGGAACACAGGCAACGGAACATAGGAGGCACATGACGGAGCAGGGGGAACACAAAGTCCATGCCCAACAGGGGGCAGCACAGTCTCAGGGACAACAGGCGGGGTCCGCTGGCGGGCAGCGGGGACAGGCGGGGCCCGCTGGCGGGCAGCGGGGACAGGCGGGGCCCGCTGGCGGGCAGCGGGAACAGGAGCCGGCAGACAGGCAGCGGGAACAGGAGCCGGCAGACAGGCAGCGGGAACAGGAGCCGGCAGACAGGCAGCGGGAACAGGAACCGGCAGACAGGCAGCGGGAACAGGAACCGGCGTGGACGACCCCTCCTGGGTCGCGGAGACAGGAACCGGCGTGGACGACCCCTCCTGGGTCGCGGAGACAGGAACCGGCGTGGACGACCCCTCCTGGGTCGCGGAGACAGGAACCGGCGTGGACGACCCCTCCTGGGTCGCGGAGACAGGAACCGGCGTGGGTGAGACGCCCTCGGGGGGCGTGACAGCCATAGTGACGTCCTCGGGGGCTGTGTCCGCCGGGCTGACGTCCTCGGGGGGCGGAACCACCGGGCTGACGTCCTCGGGGGGCGGAACCACCGGGCTGACGTCCTCGGGGGGCGGAACCACCGGGCTGACGTCCTCGGGGGGCGGAACCACCGGGCAGACGTCCTCGGGGGGCGGAACCACCGGGCAGACGTCCTCGGGGGGCGGAACCACCGGGCAGACGTCCTCGGGGGGCGGAACCACCGGGCAGACGTCCTCGGGGGGCGGAACCACCGGGCAGACGTCCTCGGGGGGCGGAACCACCGGGCAGACGTCCTCGGGGGGCGGAACCACCGGGCAGACGTCCTCGGGGGGCGGAACCGCCATGCAGACGTCCTCGGGGGGCGGAACCGCCATACTGACGTCACCGGGGGGCGGAGTCGGCCACTCCTGCCGTGAGTGTCCACTACTCCCCCCCAAAAAATTCTTTGCCGTTTTAAGGGGAGAAGCTGGCAGGATCAGAGGAGGGAGGAGCTCCTCAGGGTAAGTGACGACCTCAAGCGTTGTGGCAGCGGCGCTCTGAACCGGGGCCGTGGTCTTCTTCCTTCCCCGGTCTGGTCTGCGCCTGGAAGAACATACAGACACAACTGCTTCTCGGTGGCTTTCATTGTGACTCCGCCTCGTCGGAGGTATCGGGAGTTCACAATGGCTTTTGGAAGCCAACCGAGAGCCAAGCCAACGCTCGTCTGCACATTCATTCCGTCTACCCGAATCTCGCGCTACAGGTTGGAGTTGGGCAGACACATAGCGCTTATCAGGGAGCTCGTCGCAAAAGCTGGAAACCGAAAGTGATTTCGCTTTGTTTTTATAGCGACGAGACTCCCCTGTACCCACAGCGCAAGGGGAATTCCTGTCTCTGGTTCGTTCACGCTGTAATACCGGAGAGTCGAACCGAATTAAACCAGCCAACATCTCATTACAGCGATTGAACTTACCAGAGTCTCGCTCTCTCGCTGTGTCCTTGTAGGGTCGAGTATTCTGTAACGAAGCTTGCGCCACGGAGCGAGGAGACGGACACAACCGCTGAGAAGAGCGAGATTTATTGCAGTACATTCCATACTCGTCGTCAGATAACCAGTCCGGGTCGATAACGGGAGGGCAGTCCGAATAACATGCAAAAACAGGCATTACCAAGACAGGGGACACGAGTACAGACACAGGATCAAAAAGGCAGGAACAATAACCGGTCAGGTATAGTGATGAACACAGACACAATCAAACAAGGAATCAAAATACTCGACAAGGGACAAGGGAGACACAGGGGCTTTTATACACAGGACTAAACTAGGGACAGGTGATGACAATGACACAGGGGCGTGGCAACAAACAAGGAAACACGAAGACAAACGAGCAGGGCGGGACAAACAGGCAGGGAACACGGACATGAGGGAACCCAGAGTGACAGCTACGAGAGGGGGCGTAGCCGCACGTGACAGGAACGTTACTTTAAAAAAGTAATTAGTTATAGTTACTCACTACTTGTTCAAAAAAGTAACTGAGTTAGTAACTGAATTACTCTATAATAAAAGTAACTCGTTACCAGAGAAAGTATCTATTTGCGTTACAGTTAAAAAAAGTTATATGCCAATGAATAAGGATTTTTTTGAAAAAGCAGTTTTTACAGTGAGTTGAAATGAGTAGATCAGAAAGGTGTTTAACTTTTGATATTTATTGCACATCCACAGACCAGTGCAGGATAAAATCCTTTAATATCCCAAATCTTTGTAAAAAAATAAAAATAAAAATAGTAAACAGTTACACTATATAAAGTGCATTTACATCTATCAAATAAAATTAAATTCTCTCAATCTGAGACAGAATTGTTGCTCTGGCTATTTGAGCTGATATTTGCCAGTCAAAGTGACATAAGCTCTTACGTGAGCTGGACGTGGGGGACACGTGAGCTGGACATGGAGGCACGTGAGCTGGACGTGGGAGACAAGTGAGCTGGACGTGGGGGACACGTGAGCTGGACGTGGGGGACACGTGAGCTGGTCTGATGGGACGTCCAGCTGCAGGCCACATGTGTCGGCACCAATGGTTCGCCGGGGAGGACAGAGTAACAGCAAAACGAGCGATTTGGATAGAAATGGTTTTCTTTGAGCTGTAGCATTTGGCAGCGTGGGAAAGGAGGAAAGGTGTGTGTGTGTGTGTGTGTGTGTGTGTGTGTGTGTGTGTGTGTGTGAGAGAGAGAGAGAGAGAGAGAGAGAGTATTTTAAAGAGTTACTGTAAGACTCCATTAACCACGATCTGTCACTTATCAGAACTAGGAAATCCCTCATGGTAGTAATAAGGGCACAGAGCAGTTATATGTGTTTGAACC
Organism: Brachyhypopomus gauderio; assembly: GCF_052324685.1. Classification (NCBI taxonomy): domain Eukaryota; kingdom Metazoa; phylum Chordata; class Actinopteri; order Gymnotiformes; family Hypopomidae; genus Brachyhypopomus; species Brachyhypopomus gauderio. The sequence goes on along the minus strand of NC_135211.1, from coordinate 41,131,865 downwards.
TGCTAATGGAGGTCAGCTTGACTTCAGTAGCGTAAGTAAGGTTATTCTATTCTAGGAGTTACACTAAGGTTCACTTGACCTTTGCCCCCCTAGGCACCTCCTCTTCTGTCTACAAGTTGCTCCATGTGTGGAGGGAGATTTAGCAGGTTGTAGGCGGTGTTTAAGAAAGATCATCCCTTAATCCAAGGTTTTGTGATGGAGTATTTTGGGGGAGGGCCGTGTTTTGAACGTGGAGAGGAAACTTCTAGATGCGGTTGGATCTGCAGTTAATCTCTGACTGCAGGTTCCCCCTGTGCTGAAATGAGACCCCGACACTCTTTGGTTTTACACACTCTTCTCATCTTCCTCTTCGGCTCTCCGAGTTAACATGCAAATGTATGCGTGCCCGGCAGCTGTCTGGCGAGTAATGTCAGAGAGATTACGTTCTGGGTGCGCCAAACCCGGATTCTCTGCCCCCAGGAGGCGTCTCCTGACTGGCTCGCTGTTGGGGTCTCCTGGCTGGCTCACCCTGGCCTCCTCGCTCAGCTTGCCCACAGAGACACCCCTCGGTCTCCTCCTCCTCCTCCTCAGGATATGGCTCTCCCTAGCTCTGGGTCCGCTGTGGTCCCTCCCCCCTCCATGGCCCTGTACCCCCCTTAGCAACCTGCAATACACGTGAACACATTCTTCAATCGCCAGAAACAGAAATTCAGGGGAACTCGGTTTTTAGTCAGTGTGAAAGTCTCTCTGCTTTGTTACTGATGATGTAAGAGGCTGAATTTTGAGCTTTTAATTACACTATTTAAGGCCTTGGTTTCATACACACTAATGAACTGTTGAATGTTTACCAAGGTCTGTGCTTCTTACATCTCATCTTATCTTATATCTTATCAAATGTCTCTAAAACTGAGGAGATCTACCGGTGAGATACGACACGAGCACTCGAGGGAGCATGTGTGTGTGAGAGACAAGAATTGAACCAGAAATCACACACAAACACACACACACACACACACACACACACACACACACACGCACACATGAACACATGCACACACACACATATGTACACACACACACACATATGCACACATGCACAAATCCTTTTTTAAATTTATTTTAAGTAAATACCAGGTCATTCCCAGATGTTGTTACTCCAGCTGTTGTTATTAAATCTAATAATTTTCACACACACACACAACCTTTTTTTATTTATATAACATTTACATTAACATTTATGGCATTTGGCAGACACGACTTACATTTTTATCTCTTTTTTTTATACAAGTGAGCAATTGAGGGTTAGGTGCCTTGCTCAGGGGCACCTCAGTCATGGCCTCAGGTCTGGGGATCGAACCCACGACCCTCCGGTCACATGACCAGTTCCCTAACCACCAGGCCATCACTGCCCATGTCATTCCCATATGCTGCTGCTGTTGTGAGATCTAATAATTGACACACACACATATTATTTTGCCTAAGTACCAGTTAATTCCCATATCAACAGAAGCTGATATATATATAATAACAAAGTTGTTGTATATTTACAAACTTGTTGAAATTATATTTCTTGTATTAAGTCTTAGACACTTGAGTGCTCAAGAGAACATCTGTGTGTGTCAGAGGCGAGAAACGAATACACACACGCACACACACACAGACACACACACACACACGCACACACACACAGACACACACACACACACACACACACACACACACACACACACACACACACACACACACAATTCCTGCTGGTTTATGCGTGTAAGTATTGGGCTCACTTCCGAGTGCCCTATTAGTAAATCTTATTTGTGAGGGGCAGGGTCAAGCTCACTGTGAGGGGCGTGGTCAAGCTCACTGTGAAGGGCGTGGTCAAGCTCACTGTGAGGGGCGTGGTCAAGCTCACTGTGAGGGGCAGGGTCAAGCTCACTGTGAGGGGTGTGGTCAAGCTCACTGTGAGGGGCGGGGTCAAGCTCACTGTGAGGGGTGTGATCAAGCTCACTGTGAGGGGCGTGATCAAGCTCACTGTGAGGGGCGTGATCAAGCTCTCTGTGAGGGGCGTGATCAAGCTTACTGTGAGGGGCGTGATCAAGCTTTCTGTGAGGGGCGTGGTCAAGCTTACTGTGAGGGGCGTGGTCAAGCTTACTGTGAGGGGCATGGTCAGGCTTTCTGTGAGGGGCAGGGTCAGGCTCTCTGTGAGGGGCATGGTCAAGCTCACAGTTAGGGGCGTGGTCAGGCTCTCTGAGAGGGGCGTGGTCAAGCTCTCTGTTAGGGGTGTGGTCAGGCTCTCTGAGAGGGGCGTGGTCAAGCTCTCTGTTAGGGGTGTGGTCAGGCTCTCTGTGAGGGGTGTGGTCAAGCTCACTGTTAGGGGTGTGGTCAGGCTCTCTGTGATGGGCGTGGTCAAGCTCACTGTTAGGGGTGTGGTCAGGCTCTCTGTGAGGGGCGTGGTCAAGCTCACTGTTAGGGGTGTGGTCAGGCTCTCTGAGAGGGGCGTGGTCACGCTCTCATTTTGTTAAAGCGATGAGAGAAGTGGAGCAACAAAATGAGCTATTAAATTAATTATTATCAATGACAGCCAATCAAAACGCAGTGTGGGAGAGGGGGGCACTGGAGTCGTGGCCCACCTGGAGCTCTCCAAGGTCCTGACCGGCCCACCACCCCAGGTGTGTTAAAACACAACACGGCTGAACCCTGAAGCAGGCAGCTGTGGTCCAGCAGATTGTCTGACTGAAGAACACCTGATCCTGCACTCTCACACTGCTGAAACCCAGTGAATTTGTTTATGTGGATTTATAAAAAGAGATTTTCCAACACTTCATTTTAAGGCCTTATAAACATAATTTTAATCCAGTACAATATGTCAAGCTTTTATGTCAAGAGAAGATTCCATAAAACTCTCTTCAGTAACACTGAGAAGATCAATGAGGAGACATTTAGTGTGTGTGTGTGTGTGTGTGTGTGTGTGTGTGTGTGTGTGTGTGTGTGTGAAACTCAGCCTCTGTCTTCACTCCCCAAGGGTTCTTCTGCTCTCTCATGAGGGATTATCTACAAGCAACCTGAACACACAAACACACACACACACACACACACACACGATTCTCCAAGCTCCATATTCCAGAACATTCTGAACATGTTCCGGGTTCCTCCCAGGACTGTTGTGAGTAGCTGACGTGTCCATGCAGATCACCACAGCATGTGCTGAAAGAGCGATCCCCAGCTCGGAGACCGTCTGGTGCTGGTTCTGGTCAGGGAGGGGGCTGGATTTCAGGGAGCATTTAGCACCGTAGTACTACATGGGGAATGTGTGACGAAAAGGAGAGAGGAGGAGGAGGTGGAGGTGGTGATGGTGGTGGAGGTGGAGGTGGTGATGGAGGTGGTGGTGGTGATGGAGGTGGTGGTGGAGGTGGATGTGGTGGAGATGGTGGAGGTGGTGATGGTGGTGGAGGAGGAGGTGGAGGTGGTGATGGTGGTGGAGGTGGTGATGGAGGTGGATGTGGTGGAGGTGGTGATGGAGGTGGATGTGGTGGAGGTGGTGATGGTGGTGGTGATGGTGGTGGAGGTGGTGATGGAGGTGGTGGTGGTGATGGAAGTGGTGGTGGAGGTGGATGTGGTGGAGATGGTGGAGGTGGTGATGGTGGTGGAGGAGGAGGTGGAG
>NC_135211.1:41115728-41123228 GCF_052324685.1 Brachyhypopomus gauderio | reverse complement strand
GTTTGTTTCATTCCCCTTTTGCCCCTCCCCCATCCACCCCCGTCATCCATCACTCCCATGTCTGGGTCAGGCCACTCCCCCTCAGTCCTGATTGGCGTGGTGAGGGCCACGGTAGAGCCTGCCTCTTCCCTGGCCTCCTCTACTCTGATTGGCTGGGCTCACCTGGTGGGAGGTGCTTCTTCTCCCTCGTGTGCTGCTTCAAGGCGAGGGGGGGCTGATTATCCTGCTAATTGCCTGGCAGCCGCGCGGTGGGCCTGCGTGGTGCTACGAGGGAACGCGGAGTGGGACGGGAGCCTCCCCTCTGATGGAGGGACTGATTATCGCCATGGCGCACACAGTGGGGGATCATCTGTCGTGGAACTAGCAAACTTCAGCAAACTTTGAGTGTGTGTGTGTGTGTGTGTGTGTGTGTGTGTGTGTGTGTGTGTGACTAAGTGTGAGAGGGAAAGACTGGTAACTTTATATTCATTATTCATTTTCAGTAGGGCTGCACAGTGCAGACACAAATAGTACGTTGTTGTTATTCTACCGTTATGTTACTGCGTAGTGTGATTGGAGGAGAGGTCCAGCACTCAAGCGCCCTAGTCCCTCCACACACGATTGGTTAAATCAATGGACTGGCCCGCCCCCATCTGGTCTCAGCCACACGTGATTGGTTCTGATCGTCGGCGCATGTTCACACTGCTCCCAGATCATCTGGAACAAAATTACAGCGGAACTGCCTGAGCTTCTTTTACATATTTACATGTGGTTGCCGGGGCGCTCATTTACATATTTACATGAGCATGCTGGACATCCTTTTACATATTCATGAGCATGTTGGAGGATCATTTACATATTTACATATGCCAGTTGGAGCCTTCCCAATTGCACAGTGACAGCATGAGAACAAGTGTACACTACATTACATTACATTACATTAAACCTATACTTTCACAGCAGAACTGCATGTACCACTAAACTACACTATGCTAACCTTGCTCCATATCACTGAAATTCTGCTTTTCCTGAATGCTGACATTACCATTGAGTTCTGGACCACTAGGAGATGTGATGCTAATGTTGAGTTGAGGATCGTGGTGGGACATGATACTAATGTTGAGTTGAGGACCGTGGTGGGACATGATGCTAATGTTGAGTTGAGGACCGTGGTGGGACATGATGCTAATGTTGAGTTGAGGACCGTGGTGGGACATGATGCTAATATTGAGTTGAGGACCATGGTGGGACATGATGCTTATGTTGAGTTAAAGACCACAGGGGGACATGATGCTAATGTTGAGTTAAGGACCGTGGTGGGACATGGCGCTAATGTTGAGTTGAGGACCGTGGTGGGACATGATGCTAATGTTGAGTTGAGGACCGTGGTGGGACATGATGCTAATGTTGAGTTAAGGACCACAGGGGGACATGAAGCTAATGTTGAGTTGAGGACTGTGGTGGGACATGATGCTAATGTTGAGTTAAGGACCATGGTGGGACATGATGCTAATGTTGAGTTGAGGACTGTGGTGGGACATGATGCTAATGTTGATTTGAGGACCATGGTGGGACATGATACTAATGTTGAGTTAAGGACCGTGGTGGGACATGAAGCTAATGTTGAGTTGAGGACCGTGGTGGGACATGGTGCTAATGTTGAGTTGAGGACCGTGGTGGGACATGAAGCTAATGTTGAGTTGAGGACCGTGGTGGGACATGGTGCTAATGTTGAGTTGAGGACCGTGGTGGGACATGATGCTAATGTTGAGTTGAAGACTGTGGTGGGACATGACGCTAATGTTGAGTTGAGGACCGTGGTGGGACATGATGCTAATGTTGAGTTGAGGACTGCAGTGAGGATGTGACATTAACATTGAGTTTCATGCCACGGGGAGACGTGATGCTAACGTTGAGTTGTGGGCCACAGTTGGAGATATGACGCTAATGTTGAGTTGTGGGCCGTGGTGTGGACGTGACGCTAACGTTGAGTTATGGGCCATGGTGTGGACGTGATGCTAACGTTGAGTTATGGGCCGAGGTGTGGACATGACGTTAACATTGAGTTGTGGGCCGAGGGGAGACATATTCCAGATGTTGTCTCACAATGCACATTGGTATCCAGGGCATATGTGCTAACACTGTTAGCTAACAAGCAATATATATGCTAAGCACAGAGGCCCAGGAGAGTGTCTCAGGAAGGACAGGTGGATCGTACAGAGAGACAGAGAGACGAAGGACTATGAGGAAGAGGAGGAAGAAGAAGAGGATGAGGAGGTCACACTGCATTATGCTTTTATGGCAGTTTCAAAAACTTTTGTGTGTGTGTGTGTATGTCTGCATGCGAGCGTGTGTGTATGTTTACTAGGGTGTGACTAATGGATGTGTTAGCAGAGAGCCTGCCTATGTTAATGAACTGAACGCTGGAGTGTGGTAGATATCAGTGTGTGTGTGTGTGTGTGTGTGTGTGTGTGTGTGTGTGTGTGTGTGAATACAAAGGTGAATGTGGACTTTCCAAATTAAATGTTAAACAGAATTAAACTCCTGGCCCATAATGGGCAGGAGTGTAGGTCTAGGTGTGTGTGGGTCTAGGTGTGTGAGGGTGTGTAGGTGAGAGTGATTGTGTTTAGGTGTGTGAGGGATTACAGGTAGGGTAGGTGTGTGTAGGTTAGTGTGTATTGGCGTGTGAGATTGTATAGGTGTGTGTATGTAGGCAGAATGGTCTACGCATTATGGCAGGGTGTGTAGTGTGTGTAGATGTGTGTATTAGGGCAGTGTTTGTAGTGTGTGCTAATTTATATTAGGGCAGTGTGTAGGTGTGTGTAAGTGTGTTCTAGGGTGGTGTATATGTGTGTATTAGGGCAGTGTGTTATGGCAGTGTGGATGTTTGTATTAGGGCATCAAATTAGTGTGGATAAGAAATTAGTGTTATCTTTCTGACAGTGGGGAAAAAATGTGTGTGTGTGTGTGTGTGTGTGTGTGTGTGTGTGTGTGTGTGTGTGTGTGTGTGTGTGTGTGTGTGTGTGTGGGAGACTAGTTCTTGACCTGGTATTCCTAAGAGGATGCTACAGCATGTGTGAACAGGATTACTGAGTTGTGAACCCTGACAGCTCTGCTCACATGTTCCTGTGCTGTTCTTAACAAACCAGAGAAGGATTCTCACTCTCACTGTCTCTCAGTTTCAGCTCCAATTTAAATGAGCTTCATTGGTATGTCATATTGTTTTGCCTGTGCATTTACAGATAGAAATAAAAAATGTACACTAACAATAATGTTCACAATGACTGTAGTGTGTACAATGTGTCTCTCACGGTCTCTCTCAGTCTCTCTCTCTCTATCTCTCCCTCAATCTCTCATTTGATCTCTCTGATAATGTGTGAGTGTGTGTAAGGATAATGTGTGAGTGTATGGAATAATAACGTGTGAGTGTGTGGAATGATAATGTGTGTGTAATTATCAGTGATGGCTAAGTTACCTTGAAAAAGTAATCCGATTACTGATTACTGATTACTCCTTTTAAAAGTAACTTAGTTACGTTACTGATTACTTGATTTTAAAAGTAACTACGTTAGATTACAAGTTACTTTAATAGTTACATTCAGCAGCAAAATAAATTTTTCCAATACTCACTTTATTGGAAGTGCATTTTTAACAGTAACAATGTATTGAAGCAGGTTCGGTAACCGAGGCAGAAACTGCTTAATCCAAAATTCCAGAGGAGGGAAACTTTATTGATAACGCAACCCTGGCGCGCGCCGTTACTTAGTAACGCGTTACTGACATCACTGGTAATTATGACGTGTGAGTGTTTGGAATGATAACGTGTGTGTAATTATGACGTGTGAGTGTGTGGAATGATAACGTGTGTGTAATCATGACGTGTGAGTGTGTGGAATGATGATGTGTGAGTGTGTGTGATGATAACGTTCATATCTTGAAGCGTAGACTGAAGACCCACCTGTTGTTCTTAAATTGTATGTCTGTCTATGGTTATTTGTGCTTCTTGGCAAATGTCTAACATGCAAAACACTACGTAATGATATTGACTCCTGTAGTTTAGTAGTAGTCTGACTCAATGGTGTCTTGAATTCTGGACTATCTGTACTATTTCCTAGGATGTATTCTGTGATCAGAAGCAAAGCACTTTGTAAGTCGCTCTGGATTAGAGCATCTGCTAAATGCCATAAATGTAAAATGTAAATGTAACGTGTGATTGTGTGTGATGATAATGTGTGAGTGTGTGTAATGATAACCTGTGTGTGATGGCGACTCACACGACGTGAGTGATAATAACATGTGAGTGTGTGATGATAACGTGAGTGTGTGTAATGACAACACGTGTGTGTGTGTGATGATAACATGTGTGAGTGTGTGTAATGACGACGCATGTGTGTGTGATGATAACGTGTGTGAGTGTGTGTAATGACGATGTGTGTGTGTGATGATAACACGTGAGTGTGTGTGATGACGACGCGTGTGTGTGATGATAACGTGTGTGAGTGTGTGCAATGATGATGTGTGGGTGATGATAACACGTGAGTGTGTGTAATGACGATGCGTGTGTGTGTGATGATGACGCGTGTGTGTGTGTGATAATGTGTGTGTGTGTGTGTAATGACGATGTGTGTGTGTGATGATAACACGTGAGTGTGTGTAATGACGATGTGTGTGTGTGTGATGATAATGTGTGTGTGTGTGTAATGACGATGCGTGTGTGTGTGATGATAACACGTGAGTGTGTGTAATGACGATGCGTGTGTGTGTGATGATAACGTGTGTGTGTGTGTGTGTGATGATAACGCATGAGTGTGTGTAATGATGATGCGTGTGTGTGTGATGATAACGTGTGTGTGTGCGTGATGATAACGCGTGAGTGTGTGTGTGTGATAATAATGTGTGTGTGTGTGTAATGACGATGCGTGTGTGTGTGATGATAACACATGAGTGTGTGTAATGACGATGCGTGTGTGTGTGTGATGATAAAGTGTGTGAGTGTGTGTAATGACGATGCGTGTGTGTGTGATGATAACGTGTGTGTGTGTGATGATAACGCGTGAGTGTGTGTGTGTGATGATAACGTGTGTGTGTGTGATGATAACGCGTGAGTGTGTGTAATGATGATGCGTGTGTGTGTGATGATAACGTGTGTGTGTGTGATGATAAGGCGTGAGTGTGTGTGTGATGATAACGCGTGAGTGTGTGTGTGTGTGATGATAACGTGTGTGTGTGTGTGATGATAACGCGTGAGTGTGTGTAATGATGATGCGTGTGTGTGTGATGATAACGTGTGTGTGTGTGTGATGATAAGGTGTGAGTGTGTGTGTGATGATAACGCGTGAGTGTGTGTGTGTGTGTGTGTGATGATAACGTGTGTGTGTGTGTGTGATGATAACGCGTGAGTGTGTGTAATGATGATGCGTGTGTGTGTGATGATAACGTGTGTGTGTGTGTGATGATAACGTGTGTGTGTGTGTGATGATAACGCGTGAGTGTGTGTAATGACGATGCGTGTGTGTGTGTGTGATGATAACGTGTGTGAGTGTGTGTAATGACGATGCGTGTGTGTGTGATGATAACGTGTGTGTGTGTGATGATAACGCGTGTGTGTGTGTGATGATAACGCGTGAGTGTGTGTGTGTGATGATAACGCGTGAGTGTGTGTGTGTGATGATAAAGTGTGTGTGTGTGTGATGATAACGCGTGAGTGTGTGTGTGTGATGATAACGTGTGTGTGTGTGATGATAACGCGTGAGTGTGTGTAATGATGATGCGTGTGTGTGTGATGATAACGCGTGAGTGTGTGTGTGTGATGATAACGTGTGTGTGCGTGTGTGATGATAACGCGTGAGTGTGTGTGTGTGATGATAACGTGTGTGTGTGTGTGTGATGATAACGCGTGAGTGTGTGTGTGTGATGATAACGCGTGTGTGTGTGTGTGATGATAACGCGTGAGTGTGTGTGTGTGATGATAACGCGTGAGTGTGTGTGTGTGATGATAACACTAACTACCCAGCACTCTGTTCAGCTGGATTGGTCCAGCTGGTCTGTATTGCACCGTCATGCCATGAGCTTATATTTATTTAATTACTCCACTGTTAATCACCCGTCACCATGGGAGAAAAGCTAATAGCTCAGGGAGAGAGAGAGATAAAAGAGAGAGAGAGAGAGAGAGAGAGAGAGAGAGAGAGGTGATAGTGAGAATGAAAGGAGGGACGTCTGCTTTTCCTCTGATTCCATCTTGATTGTCAGATGGTCATCATGTGTTTATATAGAACTCTGGAACTGTTTGGGCTCATAGCAACTGTTTCTCACCATGGCGACCAGTAATGTTGTACTAGTAGCAGCACCAGGACAGGTGTGGACCATTAGCACGCCAGCCCTGCAGTGTTTGGTCACGTGACACAGCTGTCATGGACACATGATACAGGGTTTGGTCACGTGATGCAGGATGTGGTCATGTGATGCAGGGTTTGGTCACGTGATGTGGGGTTGGTCACGTGATGCAGGGTTTGGTTGCATGATGCAGGGTTTGGTCACGTGATGTGGGGTTTGGTCACGTGATGCAGGGTTTGGCCACGTGATGTGGGGTTTAGTCATGTGATGCAGGGTTTAGTCACGTGATGTGGGGTTTAGTCACGTGATGCAGGGCATGGTCACGTGATGCGGGGTGTTGCCATCTGACGTGGTAGAAAGGTGAAAGCCCTTTTTGGTGATGCAGACGTGCTTCAGTTAACATCACGTGATGTTTCCGTATCCACTGCAGGGTTTTCCTCCATCTCAGTCCCAGTGTCCCACTGGGAATGCCCTCGCTGTCCTGGTGTGAACCGTTCAGGCCTCCACTCCTCAGATAACCCAGATCACAGTCATGTTTGGAAGTAGCCCGTTTATGGTCATCCACAGGAACATCTCCAGGAACACAGGAACATCTCCAGTAACACAGGGAGCTTTTTCTTTCTTTCTGATCAGAGTGAGCATTTCAAAACACCTTATCACCCCAACCACAAACTGAATGACCCCTGACTCTCTGAACAGATGTCTTCCAAAAGAAAAGTAACAATTTGTGAGAGTAACTGAATACCCCATACTTAACTGTATGTGTGTGTGTGTGTGTAATACCCCTGTTCTTAATTGTGTGGTGTAGACTGAAAACATTGCGAATGGTTGCTTTCCTTGTTTCCTAATATTGCTTTAGAGTTCAAATAAATTTGGAAATGAAGCCAAAGCACTGAGTAAATGCGGGGGGTGGAGTCTGAGTAAAGGGGTGGGGTCTGAGTGTAGGGGTGGAGTCTGAGTGAAGGGTTGCAGTCTGAGTGTAGGGGGTGGAGTCTGAGTGAAGGGGTGGGGTCTGAGTGTAGGGGGTGGGGTCTGAGTGAAGGGGGTGGAGTCTGAGTGTAGGGGTGGAGTCTGAGTGAAGGGGGTGGAGTCTGAGTGAAGGGGTGGGGTCTGAGTGAAGGGGTGTGGTCTGAGTGTAGGGGGTGGAATCTGAGTGAAGGGGTGGGGTCTGAGTGAAGGGGTGTGGTC
>NC_135211.1:41098228-41103228 GCF_052324685.1 Brachyhypopomus gauderio | reverse complement strand
GCGTGGGAGTGTTTCCGTAGCAAACAGACTGGTACTGTTAACATACTGAACACTGAGAGATACTCAGTGGTGACACAGCTGCTGTGTAACTGTTAGCGTTGCAAACGGAGTGATACTATCTGTGACGCGCCCAACATGGAAGACTTAGCATGACAAACACTGAGTGGTACTCAGCTATGATGTAGCCGGCGTAGGAGTGTTAGCATAGCCAACAGAGTAATACTTAGCTTGATGCACACAGTGTGGGAGTTAGCCAAGCAAACACAGAGGTACTCCACTACAATGTGGCCGGCATAGGAGCGTAGCAAACAGAGTGATACTCAGTTATGATGTGGCTAGCGTAGAAGTGTTAGTGTAGTGACACTCATCTGTGACGCGGCTGGCGTGGGAGTGTTAGCGTAGCCAACGGTGTGATACTCAGTTCTGATGCTAATAAGACGCTGGTACCAGTGTGAGTTTAGACAAGAGGAGCAATTCTGCATCCCATCCTCCAGGTCTTCATCCCTCCTTCTCTGTCTCTCACTCTCTTTCTGTGCCCAGGTGTTTATAATTCTGGAACAGGTGTATTAGCCGCATATCCCATAGCTGACAAGCAAGGCCTATTAACCTGCCAGACAGCAGTAATCCCCGAAAAAGCACGGCACAGTGAGCTCGGGTGGCTCCCGGACGCCTCAGTGCGGGGCCTAAATTAATGCGACCTCATTGGCTGAGCGGGTCAGTTCACAAGAGAGTGAAACTCTGCCTGAGGCATAGAAGGGCGGGACGGAGCAAACCATTGTGTCTGTGGGCGGGGGTGTGCACATGGACTTACACGAGGAGGCCAGAACAAAAACACACATGCTGCACCGTTTGTCCCACTTCGTCTATTGGAGTTACCATAGCGATTGCGACTGGCGGCCACAAATGGACCTGGGGGTGAAGCCTGAACACAGCACATCCCATAATCAAAAGCACATCAACAAGCCCCTACCGCCGTCTTTCAATGTTAATTGGAACTTTGTTCATCCAGAAAGAGAGAGAGAGAGAATGTGAGAGACAGAGGGGGGGAGAGGAAGAGAGAGAAATACAGAGCTGGATAGATAGACAGCCAGAGAGAGTGAGCTGGGGAGGGAGGGAGAGAGAGAGAGAGATAGAATGTGATAGACAGAGAGAGGGAGCTGGGGAGAATAGCTAGAATCAGGGGTGAGCATACAGATGGGGGTGTGATTCCACATGGTTGGAGCTCCAAAAGGGGCGGGGCAGGGGGTGGAGCCAAAATGCTTTCACTGGAGAAATGTTTGTCTTTGGACGCTAAAATACCCTCCATCCATCCAGTATCTGAACCGCTTAATCCCACTAGTCGGGGTCACAGGGGGGCTGGAGCCAATCCCAGCATCTCCGGGCGAAGGCAGGGTACACCATGGGCAGGTCGCCAGTCCACCGCATGGCCAACACACACCTACGGGCAATTTAGAGTGATCAATCAACCTAACACACATGTATTTCGACTGTGGGAGGAAACTGGAGTACCCGGAGGAAACCCACGCAGGCACAGGGAGAACCCAGACCGCCTTGCTGTGAGGCGACAGTGCTAACCACCACACCACCATGCCGCCCCGCTAAAATACCAAGCCAGTAAACACGTATTGCCAAAAAACCGCGTAAAGATCCAGCGTGTGGCCGACTTGGCTTCTACATTCTTGGGCTAGGGTGCTCCTTCTCAGCTACGGCACCCCAACACAGAACAGAGACCAGTATCCACTGAGACACTGAACATTCATGTTGACAGTAAGTTGGGAAAAGGTACAATGGCTCTTCTTTCGGAGCGCCCCCTACTGGCAAAACGAGCCTCTGGCAGAAGGATATGGGAACTGTGGAGAGCAGTGGCAGGACCCCAGTGGTCAATTACCAGGATGCAGCTCCCAGCTGTACAGAAATAACACGCCTCCAAAAGCCTCGATCGACCAATCGGTATTGAGCCGTGTAATAATAAGGACTACGGAGTGTTGGAGGCCAGCTTGGGGAGGCTCTGCAGGGTTTGGCTAAAGCCCTTTCTGCTGCTTGGCCGGAGGTGCAGGAGAATGTCTCTTCATCTTCACCCTCCCTCGTGCCCGTTCTAATCCTCCATCCCGGCCTCCGGAAGGGCCCGGAAGGGCCCGGAAGGTGTGAGCGGAGCTGGGTCACCCTGCCGGTTGCCATGGAGCCCCAGGTTGCAGGTGGAGGTGTTTTTTTTTCTCCACGTATAAAGGTGGGGTGGGGGAAGGGTGGAGTTTGAAAGCATTGGTACCGCCGTAAATCTCAGACAGGCATCGATTTTCCTAGCAATTTCACTAAGAGAGGCATGGAGGCCAGAGAGCCTGCTTGTCTTCACAGGCTGTGATTAAGGGTGTGCGTGATTAAAACACAGACCTCTCCCTCACGATGAAGGGGCCCACACTGGACCACTTCGCACTGGACCACTTCGCACTGGACCCCAACGCACTGGACGCCACCGCACTGGACCCCACCGCACTGGACCCCAACCCACTGGACGCCACCGCACTGGCCCCACTGCACTGGACTCCAACACACTGGACGCCACCGCACTGGACGCCAACACACTGGACGCCACTGCACTGGACCCCATCGCACTGGACCTCACCACACTGAATGTAGTGGGACATGAATCTACTGTACCTGCTTGCTGCACCCGGGCTGGTGATGTCCTCATACGTGTTCCTTGTGTCTCTCCCACACACACCATGTTGTTTTGGTGCTCTTTATTCTCTCTCTCTCTCTATCTGTGCACTCCCTCCCTCCCTCTCTCTCTCTCTCTCTCTCTCCCTCCTTCGCTCTCTGGAGAGATCGTGTAGGGCACTTCATGGTTATGTGAAGGATGTGTGGGAAACGTATCGGGTTTTCTTCACGCCCAACCGAATAGCTCATCACGGAGAAGCCAACCTCTTACTTGATGAAACCTCCCCACCCCCACATCCCCAGTCTCTCTCTCTCTCTCTCCTGCTCTCTTTCTCTTTGCTGTGTTTGTTGCCTCCTGTTTTTTTCACTGCCTCTTGTTTGCCTCTACCCCTTTCTCTTCCCCCTTTCTCTCCCTCTTTCTTTCCCTCCCTCTGTCTCTCACTCTGCCTCTCCTGTTACCACGACACCACGACACTGCTTCATGGTGGCCAACAAGGTGATTGGTGAAGGAGAGGGGCGTGGCTCTCTGCGTGCCCTCTCACCCACCACACCCACCGGCGGGCTGGCTAGGCCCTGTGCTCTCGCATTCTGCGATGGGGTCGACATTAAGTAGGGAAACTTATAGCATGCCTTCCGAACTCCATCCAAGTGAAAGCAATAGGTTGTGTTCTCATGCAGGTTTGGTCAATATATTGAAATGGTGTTTATTGCTGTGCAAAACCACAGCAGTTTCTTGTTTTCATTACTTGATGACATCACAAAAAAATTATTTAATTGCTGTTAGAAAACAAGGCTGTTGTATGTTTAATCATGACGTGTGATTCTGACTGAAACCTGAGCTGCTTTTCTTAGTGGGTGTTTCTCTTGCCCACCGATCCTCTGCGTATGGATCAAATCTGTAGTCGTGCTGTGTGGTGCCCCGGTCACCGCTACCGATTCACCGCACACGCTCCCAGCCATCTCACTTCGCCAAGTGTACAGGGAAAAGGGCGTGCACGTGCACGTGCACGTGCAGAGGTGGGCGATGAGGCCGTGGGAAATGGGGGTGTGGTCTGGGAAGGGGCCTGCCCCCATCCCACGCACTATGACATAAGCAGCATCTCTGCAGCAGAGCTGGACACTCCTACCACGATGACCTCGCCTTGAACCGCCCACTCTCCGCAGCGACGTAGCCGGCCAGGAAGCGTAACACGTACGTTTGTTTGTGTGTTTCGGTGTGAATGTGGTTCATTCATTCTTTGTGACCTAACAAAGAAGTGAATTCTGAAAGCATTGCGATGTGATCGTAAAACCATAGCAACCAGCCCCCGATTGGTCTGTGCGTGAGATTCCTTGATAGCTGATTGGTCCTCGTGGGTTTCACCATTTTTCAACAATACTCCACTTTGGACCAAGAACATATGCTTGTAAAAGGCGGAGGCAGAGTACTTCTGTGGTGCTGTGGTGTGGTGTTTCCGAGACATTGGGTCTAGAATGGGCAGTACGGGAGAGCTGCTTTCAGTGGGGGCGGGGCTTAGGACCCCAGACAGGAAGCAATAGCCATGGAGCTGGAGCTGAACTCCAGAGCAGATGGTCAGTGTTTTTAATCACCACCCTGAGGCCCCCCCTCTCTTTCTCTCTCTCTCTCTCTCTCTCTCTCTCTCTGTGCTATAGCTGGTTTTGTTGTAGATGACAAGGTTACTATACTGTCTATACTGGTTTGCTAAAGACTGAGGTTTGCCTACACTGGTCCGTTCAAGGCTGTCACACTGGTTCTACACTGGTCCTACGCTGGTCTATACTGGTTCGCTAAATACTGACGTTTGTCTACACTGGTTTTCTGCGGGCGTCTCGATTGGCCGATATCTTGCCTAGTGAAGGCAGAACACAGAATCTCTCCTCCCCCACCCAACATGACACCGTCCAGCAGAGTGAACTCCACCTTTCATTTGGGTTTGGGCCTCAGCTGTTTCACACGCCTTACACATGCACTGCAGGCGGATAAGCGCAGAGCCTTAGATATGAACCTACAGCATGTTCCCTTAACAGACTCCTCACCTGACTCCCTTAATGATCAGTGTGTTACACATTACACTCGTACCACATTACACAGCACACCTTCACGTGTCTCGGGTAATTAGCCCCACTGCGTGGCCTGCTGGGGGCCCAGACGCTTCTGCGCTGTACCCGCTCTCAGGTGCTCTGTGGTAGGATGAAGGAGGCAGGCGGGCCCCTGGTTCTGGTTCTGTGCCCAGGCCCCTGGTGCCCCCCCCCACACACACACACTGCTCAGCTCAGTCTGATGTCTACAACCTAATGAGGTGAGAATCGATAACCAGCAGTGGAGCCGTTATGTGTGCCCGACG
>NC_135211.1:41080728-41085728 GCF_052324685.1 Brachyhypopomus gauderio | reverse complement strand
TACGTCTCTCTCTCTCTTTATCTCTCTCTCCATCTCTCTGTCTCTCTCTCTTTATCTATCTCTCTCCATCTCTCTGTCTCTCTCTCTTTCCATCTCTTTCTCTCTCTTGCTCCATCTCTCTCTCTTCTCTTGTTGTCTCATTGATTTCATGTCTTTCCCTAAAGCTTGGATCTGCAGACACTTCCTAATCACATCTGAACCTAGAAAACCTTCCTCCCCCAACACACACACACACACACACACACACACACACACACACACACACACACACCCACACACACACACACACACACACACACCTTACTTGGTGAAGGTCACACAGGATCTGTGTGGTACTTTGCTTATGGTGCACAGAACCATACTGCAAACCTGTGTGTGTGGTGTGTTTTATATATGTGTGTGGTGTGGTTTGTGCATGTGTGTGTGTGTGTGCGTGTAGTTGTGACTGGTTTTTTTGTGTGTGTGGTGACTGGTTTTTTCGTGTGTGTGGTGTTTTGTGTGTCATGGTTTGTGTCTGTGGTGTTTTGTGTGTGTGTGTGGTGTTTTGTGTGTGTGTGTGTGTATTGGGGGTAGTGGGGCAGTTCTGGGACAAACATCTGTGAGCTATGGCGAGCGTCTCCACTGGACCATGGAATGTTTACTGCTGTTCTGTTTAATGCCACCAACCTATTTCTCCACTCCACAGAGACCAGGTTGTGGCTACCAGACTTCTGACAATGCTGGGGTGGGCCAGGTGCCTATTGGCTAATAATGTGGTGGAGGGGGGTTTGTCAGGTGTCTATTGGTTACCAGTGTGGCTGGTGTAGGGTTTGTCAGGTGTCTAGGTGGGGTTTGTCAACACAAATCTCTCAGCTAGCCAATGGGAGTGCTGTCACTACCATCACTGCCAATGGCTCTAAGGTCTGATCCTAAGTTGAAATATGAAATGTAGTTCAAACATGACTCGGCCTGGTGGATGGGAAATGTAGTTCAGACATGCAGTTCAGGTCAACTCTGGGAGATGTAGTTCAGACATGACATGAGCTGGGAAATGTAGTTCAGGTGTTGCTAACGGAGCCCTGGCTATGTTATGGTGCTTGCATCACTGGTCCCATATCCTCATCATTTCTTACCTGTCCCCCTAAGCTTTGTAGACCGAACGTTCCTTATACACATACCAAAAACAGCGGCCCTGTTAGCATCCCCAGGCAACGGCGCGGCTACAGATAGCAGTGGGACTACGGTTTGTATTCTCTTCAGGACTACAATTCCCATGTTGATCATACAGCGGAAGTAGCTAGCAGCGTCTTCTCTTTCTAGGGAGCACACATACTGAAGCATATTTTAACGTAACGTCTTGGGCACAATCTCTCTGGATACAAACGCAGACATCAGTGCGCCGCCCTGTCCTGACGGCCGCTGAAGAAAGGGCCTTTTATCTCATGTCCTTTGTGTTGACTGGTGTTGTCCTCACACAGATCGTGTGGATTGTGGCTCTGTAATTCATTTTGGCCCCATTGGAAGTGCACCGAGGGACAGTCCCGCTACAGGTCCGTTACCTATCCGTTATGTTAATCTACTCTGATTTGAAATTACGACGATTCTGGACGAATCATGTTAGAAGTTCTGCTTGTTTTGGGCCAGTCTACAGTTCTTGTTTTGGGCCAGTCTACAGTTCTTGTTTTGGGCCAGTCTACAGTTCTGTGTGCTCCGTTCAGGATGCTGTTTATTTTCATTCAGAAACATGAAAGGTCAGATGGACTGTGGTCAGATGTACTGTGGTCAGATAGACTGTGGTCAGATGTACTGTGGTCAGATAGACTGTGGTCAGATGTACTGTGGTCAGATGTGCTGTGGTCAGATAGACTGTGGTCAGATGTACTGTGGTCAGATAGACTGTGGTCAGATGTACTGTGGTCAGATAGACTGTGGTCAGATGTGCTGTGGTCAGATGTGCTGTGGTCAGATGTACTGTGGTCAGATGAACTGTGGTCAGATGTGCTGTGGTCAGATGTGCTGTGGTCAGATGTGCTGTGGTCAGATAGACTGTGGTCAGATGTGCTGTGGTCAGATAGACTGTGGTCAGATGAGCTGTGGTCAGATGTACTGTGGTCCGATGTACTGTGGTCAGATAAGCTATGGTCAGATGTGCTGTGGTCAGATGTGCTGTTGTCAGATAAGCTGTGGTCAGATGAACTGTGGTCAGATGAACTGTGGTCAGATGTGCTGTGGTCAGATGTACTGTGCTCAGATGAACTGTGGTCAGATGGACTGTGGTCAGATGTACTGTGGTCAGATGTGCTGTGGTCAGATGGACTGTGGTCAGATAAGCTGTGAGTCCGTCAGCACGGGACAGCTCCTTAGGACCTGCGAGAAGCCAGAAGTGATGTTCCCTTGCGTAGAGGAGGCGGAGCTTGCTGGACCTGCGGGCACCGCCCCCAGGTAACACTGGAGGTGTTTATTTACCCATGAATCCTCCACTGCGAGGTTCGGCGTCGCATGGCTGCTCTCAGTGACCTTATTTAAGCAATTCATTGATTTGTTAGCGGTTAACGTTAGCGCCTGGTCGCAGTGCTGACACTGAGGAACGTATTGATTCAGACATGACGCGCAAAGCTGTGTGATATTTCCCCACCTTGTTGGCTTTGTGAGGCTCTCTGCTTGATACAGGTACACACGGGAATGCACACACACACACACTTTGTAATTCTAATTGAGACTCTGTTTAAGCCCCTTGGTAGACGACAACGTTCAGATCAGCTTGAGAATGATGCACAGTGAGATTTGGCTGGGCCATACCAATGGTGCTGCAGTTCAGAACCCACCAGTTCACTTGGAAACCCATGTCTTTAAATTCTCTGGTATTATCTTCAGATGATTGTATCCAGGTGTAGACATGTCTTACGGAGGAGTAATGTGTCTTGGGGGTAACGTGTCAAGGTCGCCCCTTGGAGGCTGGCTGTGGGAGTGTGCACCTCTGCCGTGGCACAGAGAGGGTGAGATTTGGGTCACAGCCTGTTCTGGCCTTGTTACCCCGCTTATGATAGGAGGGCCCAGGCAGTGCCTACGGCCTGCTTCTGAGGGCCAAGTGTGTGTGTGTGTGTGTGTGTGTGTGTGTGTGTGTGTTTGTTTTCCCACATTCACATAGTTCACATATTATTTACAGTCTTGGGCTACAGAGCGAAATAGACACGGAAAGCTCTGGAACACAGTTGACCTTCTCCCCACACACACACACACACACACACACACACACACACACACACACACACACACACACACATACACATACACATACACACACACACACATACATATATACATATATACACACACACACACACACACACACACACACACACACACACACACACACACACATATATATATACATATACACACACACACACACACACACACATATATATACATACACACACACACACACACACACACACACACACACACACACATACATATATACATACACACACACACACACACACACACACACACACACACACACACAGGTGTAGGTTCTGCAGTAAGCAGATGTAATCAGTTTGATGGGAGGTTCAGGTGGTGTGGGCATGGCCAGGCACCATTAACGGGTTTGCTCTGGGGACGAGCCGCTTTGACCAAAAGCTCCGCCCACCACGAGCTGCGTGATGGATCGTCTGCTTGTCAGATCAATTTGCGAAAAGCACTGAATCAGAGTGAGAAGGGTGGTGTTGGTGTTGGGGTTGGAGCCGCTGATCTGGATGGAGGGATGGAGAGAGATATCACCCCAAAAATAGACTGACGGAGAGAAAGGGGAGGAGGCGTGGAGCGCGGGGGGCGTGTGGGCAGAGAGCGGGATCGGTGCGGGACGCGTCACGCAGGCGGGGGTGTTTACCGAGGTCTCCAGGAGGCAGGGGGAGCCGGTCTGGGCCGACCTGTAGCTCAGCGGGACTCTGAATGAATGTCAACAACCAAGAACCCCCTCGAAGCCCTAAGCCCACACGCATTGATTCACACACCATGAATATTTATGGAGTGAATACACACACACACACACAGTGCACAGTCACACACAGAATCTCACACATGCACAACCAAATAACGGCTGCAGAAGCTAACACATCTTTTTGGGGTTGGTTTGATCTGTCATTAGTTTTAAACTCTGATGAACTCGTTAAAGCCCCCAAGACCTGAGAGGTTTGGGAAAAATCAATGAGCAAAAACGTGCACGTCATGAAAGGGTCTGTAGTCGTTTGTGTCTTTAGAAGAGGCAGAAGATATTTGTTCACATGGAATTCGTGCTAAAATAAGATATTTCTGTTACTCGAACGCGGTCTGATTAAACATTAAGAGCGGTATTAAAAGAAAAAAAACACCTGGTAACTGTATTGTTTCCCTTCTTCTAAGAGCTTTTTCAGGAGATTGAATGGGGTATTTGAAAGCTTAAATCGATGGCCTCCCCGCACTGTATGTGCCCCTAACGGGGGTCTTTAGGGCCACGAGGGCCTCTCGGTGCTAAAGGTGTCGTCGGTGAGACGGTCCGATAATAAATGACGGGGAAACCGACTCAATGAGCTCCGTGCAGACGGATTCATTTGAAGCGGTTTTAAAGGGTACCGCTCGCCCTCTGCCCCGCGACACCCGAGTCGCGCTGTAATGAGCACGTGCACCGGTAGAAACCGGACTCGCGCGCTTCGGTAAAAAAAAAAAAGGTCATTTGAATAGAAAATGGATGAGACGGTTTGCGGCCGGTTTGCGGAACAGCTGCCTTTGAAGGGGGCTGTAATTTAATTCACGCCGGCTCTTGGTGACACAGAGAGAATATTGACGTTACAGGCGAAGACTAATTTGCGTTGTCCGCGTTCAGTCATTCAGATATCTTCATCTCAGGTCTTCCTCAGTCGCTTCAAGGGCACCGCACACAAACCGAATGTTCTGGACTTGGTGAATTACGGACTTTTCCTCGGCACAGCCCGGTTGTGAAGCACCACCCTGCCGGGGGCCCGGAGGATGAGAGCGGG
>NC_135211.1:41065728-41073228 GCF_052324685.1 Brachyhypopomus gauderio | reverse complement strand
TCACTGACCTGTCAGTATTAGCCTCAAATGAGCAAGGATCCTGGAAACCTGTGACATGTGTGGGAAGACACACACACACACACACTTATTTCTCTGTACATTTTAGAGTTTTAGGGGTATTCTCACATATCCTCACATACCCACACATATCCTCACATGCCCACACGTATCCTCACGTATCCTCACATACCCACACGTATCCACACGTATCCTCACATACCCACACGTATCCACACATATCCTCACATACCCTCACGTATCCACACGTATCCTCACGTATCCTCACATATCCTCACATACCCTCACGTATCCTCACGTATCCTCACGTATCCTCACGTATCCTCACGTATCCTCACATACCCTTACATATCCACACGTATCCTCACGTATCCTTACATACCCTCACGTATCCACACGTATTCTCACATATCCTCACATACCCTCACGTATCCACACGTATCCTCACGTATCCTCACGTATCCTTACATACCCTCACGTATCCACACGTATTCTCACGTATCCTCACATACCCTCACGTATCCACACGTATCCTCACGTATCCTTACATACCCACACGTATCCACACGTATCCTCACATACCCACACGTATCCACACGTATCCTCACGTATCCTCACATACCCACACGTATCCACACGTATCCTCACATGTCCTATGATTACCTATACAATGATTACACTGTAATTTAAAAATGAAAAGCATTTAAAAGTATTTAATAATATATTAGTTATAGGTAGAATCTCAGAGACACATAGCAGTACTACTGAATGTTATACAACATACTAAATGTTATACAAGGTACTGAATGTTATACAAGGTCCCTTATAACAAACGATGACTCACCACTAGCCTGCCAATATTGTTATTGATTAGAACACCACCCACCAGCAGAGGTCTTGGTTCAGAGACCTGGCATCTCGGTCCTGAGGTAGCTGATGTAACTGATGTAGCTGATGTAGTTGATGTAGCTGATATAGCTAATGTAGCTGACGTAGCTGAGGTAGTTGAGGTTGTGGATGTAGCTGATGTAGCTGGGGTAGCTGATGTAGCTCATGTAGCTGAGTTAGTTGATGTAGCTGAGGTAGCGGATGTAGCTGATGAAGCTGAGGTAGTTGATGTAGCTGATGTAGCTGAGGTAGCTGATGTAGCTGAGGTAGTTGATGTAGCTGATGTTGCTGATGTAGCTGAGGTAGTTGATGTAGCTGATGTAGCTGAGGTAGTTGATGTAGCTGATGTAGCTGATGTAGTTGATGTAGCTGAGGTAGTTGATGTTGCTGAGGTAGCTGAGGTAGTTGATGTAGCTAATGTAGCTGAGGTAGTTGATGTAGCTGATGTAGTTGATGTAGTTGATGTAGCTGATGTAGTTGATGTAGCTGAGGTAGCTGATGTAGCTGATGTAGCTGAGGTAGCGGATGTAGCCGATGAAGCTGAGGTAGTTGATGTAGCTGATGTAGCTGAGGTAGCTGATGTAGCTGAGGTAGTTGATGTAGCTGATGTTGCTGATGTAGCTGAGGTAGCTGATGTAGCTGATGTAGCTGAGGTAGTTGATGTAGCTGATGTAGCTGATGTAGTTGATGTAGCTGAGGTAGTTGATGTTGCTGAGGTAGCTGAGGTAGTTGATGTAGCTAATGTAGCTGAGGTAGTTGATGTAGCTGATGTAGTTGATGTAGTTGATGTAGCTGAGGTAGTTGATGTTGCTGAGGTAGCTGAGGTAGTTGATGTTGCTGAGGTAGCTGATGTAGTTGATGTAGTTGATGTTGCTGAGGTAGCTGATGTAGTTGATGTAGTTGATGTAGCTGAGGTAGTTGATGTAGCTGATGTAGCTGAGGTAGTTGATGTAGCTGAGGTAGTTGATGTAGCTGATGTTGCTGAGGTAGCTGATGTAGTTGATGTAGTTGATGTAGCTGAGGTAGCTGATGTAGCTGAGGTAGCTGAGGTAGTTGATGTAGCTGAGGTAGCTGATGTAGCTGATGTAGTTGATGTAGCTGAGGTAGCTGATGTAGTTGATGGAGCTGAGGTAGTTGATGTAGCTGAGGTAGCTGATGTAGCTGATGTAGCTGAGGTAGCTGATGTAGCTGAGGTAGTTGATGTTGCTGAGGTAGCTGATGTAGCTGATGTAGCTGAGGTAGCTGAGGTAGTTGATGTAGCTGAGGTAGCTGATGTAGTTGATGTAGCTGATGTAGCTGATGTAGCTGAGGTAGCTGAGGTAGTTGATGTAGCTGGGGTAGCTGATGTAGTTGATGTAGCTGATGTAGCTGAGGTAGCTGATGTAGCTGAGGTAGCTGAGGTAGTTGATGTTGCTGAGGTAGCTGATGTAGTTGATGTAGCTGAGGTAGCTGATGTAGTTGATGTAGCTGAGGTAGTTGATGTAGCTGATGTAGCTGATGTAGTTGATGTAGCTGATGTAGCTGAGGTAGCTGATGTAGCTGAGGTAGTTGATGTAGCCGATGTAGCTGAGGTAGCTGATGTAGCTGATGTAGCTGAGGTAGTTGATGTAGCTGATGTAGCTGATGTAGCTGAGGTAGCTGAGGTAGCTGATGTAGTTGATGTAGCTGATGTAGCTGATGTAGCTGAGGTAGTTGATGTAGCTGATGTAGCTGATGTAGCTGAGGTAGCTGAGGTAGCTGATGTAGTTGATGTAGCTGAGGTAGCTGATGTAGCTGAGGTAGTTGATGTAGCTGATGTTGCTGAGGTAGCTGATGTAGTTGATGTAGCTGAGGTAGCTGATGTAGCTGAGGTAGTTGATGTTGCTGAGGTAGCTGATGTAGTTGATGTAGTTGATGTAGCTGAGGTAGTTGATGTAGTTGATGTAGTTGATGTAGCTGAGGTAGCTGAGGTAGTTGATGTAGTTGATGTAGTTGATGTAGCTGATGTAGTTGATGTAGCTGAGGTAGTTGATGTAGCTGAGGTAGCTGATGTAGCTGATGTAGCTGAGGTAGCTGATGTAGCTGAGGTAGCTGATGTAGTTGATGTAGCTGAGGTAGTTGATGTTGCTGAGGTAGCTGATGTAGTTGATGTAGCTGAGGTAGCTGAGGTAGCTGATGTAGTTGATGTAGCTGATGTAGCTGATGTAGCTGAGGTAGTTGATGTAGCTGGGGTAGCTGATGTAGTTGATGTAGCTGATGTAGCTGAGGTAGCTGATGTAGCTGAGGTAGCTGAGGTAGTTGATGTTGCTGAGGTAGCTGATGTAGTTGATGTAGCTGAGGTAGCTGATGTAGTTGATGTAGCTGAGGTAGTTGATGTAGCTGATGTAGCTGATGAAGCTGATGTAGCTGATGTAGCTGATGTAGCTGAGGTAGTTGATGTAGCTGAGGTAGTTGATGTAGTTGATGTAGCTGAGGTAGCTGATGTAGTTGATGTAGCGGATGTAGCTGAGGTAGTTGATGTAGCTGAGGTAGTTGATGTAGCTGAGGTAGCTGATGTAGTTGATGTAGCTGAGGTAGTTGATGTAGCTGATGTAGCTGAGGTAGCTGATGTAGCTGATGTAGCTGAGGTAGTTGATGTAGCTGATGTAGCTGAGGTAGTTGATGTAGCTGAGGTAGCTGATGTAGCTGAGGTAGCTGATGTAGTTGATGTAGCTGATGTAGCTGAGGTAGTTGATGTAACTGAGGTAGCTGATGTAGCTGAGGTAGTTGATGTAGCTGATGTTGCTGAGGTAGCTGATGTAGTTGATGTAGCTGAGGTAGTTGATGTTGCTGAGGTAGCTGATGTAGTTGATGTAGTTGATGTAGCTGAGGTAGTTGATGTAGTTGATGTAGTTGATGTAGTTGATGTAGCTGATGTAGTTGATGTAGCTGAGGTAGTTGATGTAGCTGAGGTAGCTGAGGTAGTTGATGTTGCTGAGGTAGCTGATGTAGTTGATGTAGCTGAGGTAGCTGAGGTAGTTGATGTTGCTGAGGTAGCTGATGTAGTTGATGTAGTTGATGTAGCTGAGGTAGTTGATGTAGCTGATGTAGCTGAGGTAGTTGATGTAGCTGAGGTAGCTGAGGTAGCTGATGTAGTTGATGTAGCTGAGGTAGTTGATGTAGCTGATGAAGCTGATGTAGCTGATGAAGCTGATGTAGTTGATGTAGCTGAGGTAGCTGATGTAGCTGAGGTAGCTGATGTAGTTGATGTAGCTGAGGTAGCTGATGTAGTTGATGTAGCTAAGGTAGTTGATGTAGCTGATGAAGCTGATGTAGCTGATGAAGCTGATGTAGTTGATGTAGCTGATGTAGTTGATGTAGCTGAGGTAGCTGATGTAGCTGATGTAGCTGAGGTAGTTGATGTAGCTGGGGTAGCTGATGTAGTTGATGTAGCTGATGTAGCTGAGGTAGCTGATGTAGTTGATGTAGCTGAGGTAGCTGATGTAGTTGATGTAGCTGATGTAGCTGAGGTAGTTGATGTAGCTGAGGTAGCTGATGTAGCTGAGGTAGCTGAGGTAGCTGATGTAATTGATGTAGCTGAGGTAGCTGAGGTAGTTGATGTAGCTGATGTAGTTGATGTAGCTGAGGTAGCTGATGTAGTTGATGTAGCTGAGGTAGCTGATGTAGCTGAGGTAGCTGAGGTAGCTGATGTAGCTGAGGTAGCTGAGGTAGTTGATGTAGCTGATGTAGCTGAGGTAGTTGAGGTAGTTGAGGTAGCTGAGGCAGCAGAAACAGTGTCTTTTGCCCAAGGCTGGATGGAGTAGGTGGGACCCCCTACACTGTAAAAAATCTTTGTTTGCTTATGTTCTGTGAATTTAAAAATTTATGTGGGCAAAGCATGAAACATAAAAATAGTTACTCCAAAAACAAAAAACGAGTTGTGCCATCAGCTGCTGCATTTTTACCATTCAACTTAATATTTTGTGTTCAGTGAATGAGCATTATGGTTCTCAGTCAACATGTCAAGTCCAAAGTAAAAAACTGTGTTGGGCGAGCACTAGTGGTAGTGGTGAAACTAATGCGCATGCTCGAGAGAATATTTTCTTGGCGCCTTCTGCACCAAAACTAAAATGAAGACCCAGTGTTTCACCATTTATCTAGAGGACTTCAAACGTTCACTGAGTGAAGTTAATGTGGATCTTTACTAAGCTAACACAACTAACTTGGTGGTGTTTGAATTTGAACTAGGTCGTATTTCAACATATTTTCCAAACGTATAGTTATCAAAACTAGAGCTAAGCCAACAAGTTGTTTTTCAGTGTTTAACTTTGCTATGAGTTTAGTAATGTTAGTGTTAATACTGTTGTGGTTGGCAAGGACAAGCTACCGATTAACGGTAATTAACCGTTACGCGTTAACTGTCCGTTTGGAATTTAACTTTACCTCACGTCGGCAAACTGTTAGCATGCGGACTAACGTTAGCTACCTAGCTAGCTAGAACTGCGTAGTAATTAAGCATTTGCTGAAGCCCAATCGATTTCTAATTAAGTACTTTTTTAGATACTTTTTCCAACCACATACAGCTCCGCAGTCAGGTCTCCCGTTTCCCTGGATGTGTGTTGTATGCATGTTAGTGTATCCCCTCCCTTAGAACCAGTGTGTTTTTGCCGTTAGCGTATTGCTAATAAATTAGCATTGAGCTAACGTTGGTGTCACGGCTCATTCTTGTCCTCCTGACTCGACGACGTTTCAATTTTTATTACATTTATAAAGCAGCTCTCATATGCCTGTTTGGTAATATTTTTGACATTTTGGTTTACTTTTTGACATGCAAATAAAATGCACAATTACTTAATTATATTCTGTATATTTTGAATTTACTTCATAAAGCATAAAATGTATAGTTCAGGCAACTTGGATACTAATGAATAATTACCTGAACTAAACAATTGTAGCTGGAACAACATAAAACATTTTGTTGGACTCACTAGGTGTATTTGGTTAATATATAACATTTTGTTGGCTCAACTTATTTTCTTTAATTAGACTGAATTCTGTAGTTGTCAGCAGAACTTAAAATTTGCAATTTCCAGAGCTTAAATTAGACCAACTAAAAAAATTAGGTGCAACGGGTCACTAAGATTTTTTTAGTTGGTGAGACTTGAAATTTTTTACAGTGTAGTTTGAAAGGGAGACATGACACCACACAGAGGCCTGAAGAAGTTCTGAGCGGTGAAACCTCGAGAGAGGAGTTGGCGTGGGTCTCACGTGCTTGAGAGAGGAGTTGGCATAGGTCTCACGTGCTTGAGAGAGAAGTTGGCATAGGTCTCACGTGTTCGAGAGAGGAGTTGGCGTGGGTCTCATATGCTTGAGAGAGGAGTTGGCGTGGGTCTCACGTGCTTGAGAGAGGAGTTGGCGTGGGTCTCACGTGCTTGAGAGAGGAGTTGGCGTAGGTCTCACGTGCTTGAGAGAGGAGTTGGCGTAGGTCTCACGTGCTTGAGAGAGGAGTTGGCGTAGGTGTCACGTGTTCGAGAGAGGAGTTGGCGTGGGTCTCGTGCTTGAGAGAGGAGTTGGCGTAGGTCTCACGTGCTCGAGAGAGGAGTTGGCGTTGGTCTCACGTGCTCGAGAGAGGAGTTGGCGTGGGTCTCACGTGCTCGAGAGAGGAGTTGGTGTGGGTCTCACGTGCTCGAGAGAGGAGTTGGCATATGTCCCACGTGCTCAAAGAGTTGGCATGAGTCTCATGTACTCAGGAGAGGAGTTGGTGTGGGTCTCATGAACTAACTAGCCTTGACATCATCTTCCTGGTTGGCTGAAGACCACCAACAGGGAGTGTGTGCGTGTGTGTGCGTGCGTGCGTGCGCGCGTGTGTGTGTGCGTGCGTGCGTGTGCGTGCGTGCGTGCGTGTGTGTGTGTGGGGAGGGTGGGAGCGGAACCTGTGTGGGGAGATGGGGGCGGAGCCAGTGTGGGGTGAGTGGGGGTGGAGCCAGTGTGGGGAAGGTGGGGGGTGGAGCCAGTGTGGGGAGGGTGAGGGGTGGAGCCAGTGTGGGGAGGGTGGGGGCGGAGCCAGTGTGGGGAGAGTGGGGGGTGGAGCCAATGCAGCAGTTCTGCATGGGGAAGCCTAATGACCTGATTTACATCCTCACATAATGCACCACAACAGGCCTCTTAATACTCTATAATACTCTGTAATACTCTATAATACTCTATAATGCTCTATAATACTCTTTCCTAGTATTGCATTCTTATTTTCTCCACCAGGCAAACAAGCTGAATTATGTTCGTAAGCTTGATAGCTTGAGAAAGGCTTGAAGTTTGAAGTTGTGTTATTTACTGATTAGGTTTAGTAAAAACCTTAAACGCTTTATTGTCTTTTGTGATGTTTATTGTCTCCTAGCAACAAGGAGGATCAAAGGTTGTGGGCCTGCGGTGTTTCCCTTTGATTGGCTGCTCTTTTTACGTGATGGTTCTGTTTGAACTTGTCATTTGTGAAGAGCCAGAGACCAAGAGTCCGTCATGTGTCGAGCGGATGGTCTCATTATCCCAGTGTTGCCGACAGCAGTCAAAGGACTCGACGAGGCTTGTGGACACTTCAAGAAGGACGTGTCAACCTCGCTGTTTTAACCAGCAAAGACTTCA
>NC_135211.1:41055728-41060728 GCF_052324685.1 Brachyhypopomus gauderio | reverse complement strand
CAATTATCTGTGCAGTTGCTCTCTAGGTAGAGAACCCATTACAGTCTCAGTATTAGTGGTACAGTGGTTCAGAACTATCATGGCCCCACCCCCATCATGGCCCCGCCCCCATCCGCCCCCGCCCCCGCCCCCACCCCCGCCCCCGCCCCCGACTTCTCTTCTGTGTGGCAGCGGTTTGAGTTTGCTGTTAAATCTGAATGAAGAATGAAACCGCATCATTGGTAACAACTCTACAGCGCAGCGAGAGACCTTCACCCTGACCCTAACAGTCTGATCTCTGACCTCTGACCCTCTGACCCTCTGGAGCAGTAACAAACTGACCTCTGACCCTCTGCTTGAACTGAAAGAAAGGCCACATGTCGGTGCCAGATCCAAACTGAACCATGAGAAGTTCCATCATCACACCACGGTTGGCAACAGGACCTGTTTGTAATTCCTTTCTGAGCCCTGATTGGCTAAAAATGAAACCCTCACTGCCTCTCTGAAACGTGACTGGTTTCACATACATAGGTCAGTCAGTTCCTGACTATGATTGGTCACTCGTTTAACAGCCTGTGCAAATTGGAAGTTTAACATTAAAGTTTGAACTGATGAGCTGGTTTTCCTTCAGATCACTACACATACAGTTGTCTTCAATCTTGGATAGACTGTGATTGGCTCAATTTCACTCCACCTGTTTACAGTTTTTTGCAGCTGCTAAGACACAAAAAGTGGGTTCTTATAGCACAATTTCTGAAACAACTAACCCATGTAGCTTATCTATTGACCTGGTGCACTAAACCTTAAGCACATTCTCTGTCTTACACTCATTTAGAAATTCTAAAACACACTTTTTGCAAAATTTTAAACACAGTTGTTCACATAACATTCAAAACTGAAAACCACGTGTTTCTTTTAGCCACACAACTGCTACATTCACCTACCAAAATACCATACCCAGTTCTCACACGTTACAACACTTCTAGCTCATTTTTAGACATCAATGCCTAATCCCTATAAAGAGGCCACTAGTTGCAAATCTTGGTTTGCACATCAGTGGAGTCCAATACTGCATAGAGATGATGATGAAGAGTACGAGAATGAGGAAGAGGATGAGCAACCATAATGGACGAGATCAGAGCCACTCTGGTTGACCATGTGGTCAAGCATGCGTTGGGTTTTCTGGAGGCAAAGGGTCCAACCTTATCTGTGTACTACATCATGTACTAGACTACCCCTCTATACATACTACATCACGTACTAGACTACCCCTCTATACATACTACTTCATGTACTAGACTACCCCTCTATATATACCACATCATGTACTAGACCAGTGGTTCCCAAACTTTTTCTGCCGTGCCCCCCTTTAGTAGATGAGAATATTTTTGCGCCCCCCCCCCCCCCATATTGACGGATGCACCGATTCACGTTTTTCACTTCTGATACCGATTCAGATATCTGAGGCTTAGTGTCGGCCGATACTGATCCGATAGCGATCTGATAGAGTAAAGCAGTGCTGAATCAACTTAAAACATTTTTTTTTAACACAGACATACTGAATTACAAGTTTATTGAAAACTCTGCACCAGTACAGCACACTTAAACACACATAAAAACATGTAAAAACAACACAACTTGCTTTTGTTCAGTGCAATTATGAATAGAACATTGAATGTCAAATAAATAATACCAAAGAACCTGAAACTGACAAAAACAATTCACAACTTTGGTCAAACATGAAAAAAATAAACTGCAAGAAACCTTTGAAATGGTTCAAGAATTCTAAATATAATTTAAAATAAATAAGGAGATGAAATAAGAGAAACAGCAATACCTATGCGGCTAGTTTGCTAGCGCAGACATCACGCAGAGCACAAAGCATACGGCCAGAAATATGTGTACTGTCTCTTTAAGGGAGCGAGTTGAGCGCGCGTACAGAATATTGTTGTTTTTTTAGCTTTCTGGCCCGTAGACCGACTCAGACCACTGCTCTTTATTTTATTTCTGTAAGTAACGCATTCAATAAGCTTTGGACAACTCACCAGTTCATGTATGAACAGTCAAGTAATGCAGAAGCCCAGGTTTATTTTGGTCAACCAGCAAATAAACGGACTAAGTGGAATACCACCAGCGCGAGTACGAGTCAGTGATTCACCTCTCCTCTGTGTGCTTTGTGTTTCACTCGCCTGTTAACTGTCCAAGTTCACTTCTATCCGGGACAGAGTGGATATTTAAGGTTGAACTAACTCCGATATGCGTTACAAGCATAGAATTAGACTGAATAGATCTGTTTTTATGGATCGGTCACATTGTCACCGATACCCGATCTAGAATTTTTTCAGATATTAATATCGGAATCGGTGCATCCCTAATATTGACACATGTGCACATGTTTTACTTCCAAGCTCCGCGCCCCCCCTGCAATAGCTCCGCGCCCCACCTAGGGGGCGCGCCCCCCACTTTGGGAACCACTGTACTAGACTACCCCTCTACACATACTATATCATGTACCAGACTACCCCTCTATACATACTACATCATGTACTAGACTACCCCTCTATATATACCACATCATGTACTAGACTACCCCTCTACACATACTATATCATGTACTAGACTACCCCTCTATACATACTACATCATGTACTAGACTACCCCTCTATACATACTACATCATGTACTAGACTACCCCTCTATACACACTACATCATGTACTAGACTACCCCTCTATACATACTACATCATGTACTAGACTACCCCTCTATACATACTACATCATGTACCAGACTACCCCTCTATACATACTACATCATGTACTAGACTACCCCTCTATACATACTACATCATGTACTAGACTACCCCTCTATACATACTACATCATGTACTAGACTACCCCTCTATACATACTACATCATGTACTAGACTACCCCTCTATACATACTACATCACGTACTAGACTACCCTTCTATACATACTACATCACGTACTAGACTACCCCACTATACATACTACATCATGTACTAGACTACCCCTCTATACATACTACATCATGTACTAGACTACCCCACTATACATACTACATCATGTACTAGACTACCCCTCTACACATACTATATCATGTACTAGACTACCCCTCTATACATACTACATCATGTACTAGACTACCCCTCTATACATACTACATCATGTACTAGACTACCCCTCTATACATACTACATCATGTACCAGACTACCCCTCTATACATACTACATCATGTACCAGACTACCCCTCTATACATACTACATCATGTACTAGACTACCCCTCTATACATACTACATCATGTACTAGACTACCCCTCTATACATACTACATCATGTACTAGACTACCCCTCTATACATACTACATCATGTACTAGACTACCCCTCTATACATACTACATCATGTACTAGACTACCCCTCTATACATACTACATCACGTACTAGACTACCCTTCTATACATACTACATCACGTACTAGACTACCCCACTATACATACTACATCATGTACTAGACTACCCCTCTATACATACTACATCATGTACTAGACTACCCCACTATACATACTACATCATGTACTAGACTACCCCTCTACACATACTATATCATGTACTAGACTACCCCTCTATACATACTACATCATGTACTAGACTACCCCTCTATACATACTACATCATGTACTAGACTACCCCTCTATACATACTACATCATGTACCAGACTACCCCTCTATACATACTACATCATGTACCAGACTACCCCTCTATACATACTACATCATGTACTAGACTACCCCTCTATACATACTACATCATGTACTAGACTACCCCTCTATACATACTACATCATGTACTAGACTACCCCTCTATACATACTACATCATGTACTAGACTACCCCTCTATACATACTACATCATGTACTAGACTACCCCTCTATACATACTACATCACGTACTAGACTACCCCACTATACATACTACATCATGTACTAGACTACCCCTCTATACATACTACATCATGTACTAGACTACCCCACTATACATACTACATCATGTACTAGACTACCCCACTATTCATACTACATCATGTACTAGACTACCCCTCTATACATACTACATCATGTACTAGACTACCCTTCTATACATACTACATCATGTACTAGACTACCCCTCTATACATACTACATCATGTACTAGACTACCCCTCTATACATACTATATCATGTACTAGACTACCCCTCTATACATACTACATCACGTACTAGACTACCCTTCTATACATACTGCATCACGTACTAGACTACCCCACTATACATACTACATCATGTACTAGACTACCCCTCTATACATACTACATCACGTACTAGACTACCCTTCTATACATACTACATCATGTACTAGACTACCCCTCTATACATACTACATCACGTACTAGACTACCCTTCTATACATACTGCATCACGTACTAGACTACCCCACTATACATACTACATCATGTACTAGACTACCCCTCTATACATACTACATCACGTACTAGACTACCCTTCTATACATACTACATCACGTACTAGACTACCCCACTATACATACTACATCATGTACTAGACTACCCCTCTATACATACTACATCATGTACTAGACTACCCCACTATACATACTACATCATGTACTAGACTACCCCACTATTCATACTACATCATGTACTAGACTACCCCTCTATACATACTATATCATGTACTAGACTACCCCTCTATACATACTACATCACGTACTAGACTACCCCTCTATACATACTACATCATGTACTAGACTACCCCTCTATACATACTACATCATGTACTAGACTACCCCTCTATACATACTACATCATGTACTAGACTACCCCTCTATACATACTACATCACGTACTAGACTACCCTTCTATACATACTACATCACGTACTAGACTACCCCACTATACATACTACATCATGTACTAGACTACCCCTCTATACATACTAC
>NC_135211.1:41048228-41050728 GCF_052324685.1 Brachyhypopomus gauderio | reverse complement strand
ATTCAGGTCTGTGAGACAGGACTTTGTAGTGGTACAGGTCTGTGAGACTAGACTGTGTGGTGGGTGGTTCAGGTCTGTGAGACAGGAATGGGTTGTGGTTCAGGTCTGTGAGACAGGACTGTGTGGTGATTCAGGTCTGTAAGACAGGACTTTATAGTGGTACAGGTCTGTGAGACTAGACTGTGTGGTGGGTGGTTCAGGTCTGTGAGACAGGACTGTGTAGTGGTTCAGGTCTGTGAGACAGGACTGTGTGGTGATTCAGGTCTGTGAGACAGGACTGGGTCGTGGTTCAGGTCTGTGAGACAGGACTTTGTAGTGGTACAGGTCTGTGAGGCTAGACTGTGTGGTGGGTGGTTCAGGTCTGTGAGACAGGAATGTACTGTGGTTCAGGTCTGTGAGACAGGACTGTGTGGTGGTACAGGTCTGTGAAACAGGACTGTCGTGGTTCAGGTCTGTGAGACAGGATTTTGTAGTGGTTCAGGTCTGTGAGACAGGACTGTGTGGTGATTCAGGTCTGTAAGACAGGACTTTATAGTGGTACAGGTCTGTGAGACTAGACTGTGTGGTGGGTGGTTCAGGTCTGTGAGACAGGACTGTGTGGTGATTCAGGTCTGTGAGACAGGACTTTGTAGTGGTACAGGTCTGTGAGACTAGACTGTGGTCTGTGGTTCAGGTCTGTGAGACAGGAATGTGTGGTGGTACAGGTCTTTCAGACAGGACTTTGTAGTGGTACAGTCTGTGAGACTAGACTGTGTGGTGGGTGGTTCAGGTTTGTGAGACAGGACTGTGTGGTGATTCAGGTCTGTGAGACAGGACTGGGTCGTGGTTCAGGTCTGTGAGACAGGACTTTGTAGTGGTACAGGTCTGTGAGACTAGACTGTGTGGTGGGTGGTTCAGGTCTGTGAGACTAGACTGTGTGGTGGGTGGTTCAGGTCTGTGAGACAGGACTGTTGTGGTTCAGGTCTGTGAGACAGGATTTTGTAGTGGTTCAGGTCTGTGAGACAGGACTGTGTGGTGGTTCAGGTCTGTGAGACAGGACTGCATTGTGGTTGAGGTCTGTGAGACAGGACTATATGGTGATTCAGGTCTGTGAGACAGGACTGGGTCGTGGTTCAGGTCTGTGAGACAGGACTTTGTAGTGGTACAGGTCTGTGAGACTAGACTGTGTGGTGGGTGGTTCAGGTCTGTGAGACAGGACTGTGTGGTGATTCAGGTCTGTGAGACAGGACTGTGTGGTGGTTCAGGTCTGTGAGACAGGACTGCGTTGTGGTTCAGGTCTGTGAGACAGGACTATGTGGTGATTCAGGTCTGTGAGACAGGACTTTGTAGTGGTACAGGTCTGTGAGACTAGACTGTGTGGTGGGTAGTTCAGGTCTGTGAGACAGGACTGTGTGGTGATTCAGGTCTGTGAGACAGGACTGTGTAGTGGTACAGGTCTGTGAGAGTAGACTGTGTGTGGGGATGGTTCAGGTCTGTGACACTAGACTGTGTGGTGGGTGGTATAGGTCTGTGACACTAGACTGTGTGGTGGGTGGTTCAGGTCTGTCAGACAGGACTATGTGGTGATTCAGGTCTGTGAGACAGGACTTTGTAGTGGTACAGGTCTGTGAGACTAGACTGTGTGGTGGGTGGTTCAGGTCTGTGAGACAGGACTGTATAGTGGTTCAGGTCTGTGAGACAGGACTGTGTGGTGGTACAGGTCTGTGAGACAGGACTGCGTTGTGGTTCAGGTCTGTGAGACAGGACTATGTGGTGATTCTGGTCTGTGAGTCAGGACTGTGTAGTGGTTCAGGTCTGTGAGACTAGACTGTGTGGTGGGTGGTTCAGGTCTGTGAAACAGGACAGTTGTGGTTCAGGTCTGTGAGACAGGATTTTGTAGTGGTTCAGGTCTGTGAGACTAGACTGTGTGGTGGGTGGTTCAGGTCTGTGAGACAGGACTGTGTGGTGATTCAGGTCTGTGAGACAGGACTGTGTAGTGGTACATGTCTGTGAGACTAGACTGTGGTGGGTGGTTCAGGTCTGTGAGACAGGAATGTGTTGTGGTTCAGGTCTGTGAGACAGGACTGTGTGGTGGTACAGGTCTGTGAAACAGGACTGTCGTGGTTCAGGTCTGTGAGACAAGATTTTGTAGTGGTTCAGGTCTGTGAGACAGGACTTGTGTGGTGATTCAGGTCTGTGAGACACGACTGTGTGGTGGTTCAGGTCTGTGAGACAGGACTGCGTGGTGGTTCAGGTCTGTGAGACAGGACTGCGTTGTGGTTCAGGTCTGTGAGACAGGT
Source organism: Brachyhypopomus gauderio (assembly GCF_052324685.1). Classification (NCBI taxonomy): domain Eukaryota; kingdom Metazoa; phylum Chordata; class Actinopteri; order Gymnotiformes; family Hypopomidae; genus Brachyhypopomus; species Brachyhypopomus gauderio. The sequence continues at coordinate 41,048,449 of NC_135211.1, read as the reverse complement.
CTGTGCATTGATTCAGGTCCAGGGTAAGATACAAGAATGTTCACAACCACCCGCAGCCATAACGATGGCGGGTCCTTCATCAGACGTTCAGGTCCCAGTGTTCCCCAGCTCCTGTGCCACCAGTGGTCACGTCAGTCCAGGGTCCTGCTCGTGTGGTGTTCTTTAACCTCCTTCTCTGATGCGAGGATCTGCGTGTTCGTCCCGATGGCCGCCGCCCACCT
>NC_135211.1:41030728-41043228 GCF_052324685.1 Brachyhypopomus gauderio | reverse complement strand
TTTTGGTTAAGGTCCACACAGCTGATCTCACAGCTGTTCTGTGATCTGCAGCTACAGACACATTTTAAACACAGATATACACACAGCCACACTTCTCTTTCACACAGACCCTCTGCAACTAATGTTTCAAGGAGGCACGTGTGTGTGTGTGCAGGTGTGTGTATGTGTGCAGGTGTGTGTGTGCGCAGGTGTGTGTGTGTGTGTGTGTGTGCACAGATGTGGACATTTAGATGTGTATATGGGTGTCACACACATACAGACAACGTTTCTGACATATCAATCAAGCACATACAGACACTCCTCCAACATCAAGTAAAACATCCTGAACTTAATTATTGCTTCAGCATCTCTTATCCTTCCTTCTCCCTCTCTCTCCCTCCCTCTCTCTCCCTCTCTCTCTCTCTCTCTCTCTCTCTCTCTCCATTCCTCTCTCTCTCTCTGTCTCTTTGTCCTTATTGCTGTGCTTCTCATTCTGATTCATTAGTGCTCTTCACACTTCTGCTTGTCTTTCATTCTTCATCTTTTTAAAATCTATTCTTTCATCATACTGGTCACTTTAGTAATCACTCTTCCTCTCTCCCGTTGTCTATTTGTGTGTATGTGTGTGTGTGTGTGTGTGTGTGTGTGTGGGTTGTAGGACAGTCCATTGATCCTGCAGTCAGACCAAAATGTGACAGTGAATGCCCGAAATGACCTTGGTCAGCTGACAGGACAGCTTACTGTGGGTGAGTACACACACACACACACACACACACACACACACACACACACGCATGCATGCATGCACACACACACTCACACACATATGCATGCTCACACACACACACACACAACACACAAACACACACACCTGCAGTGACCTCTTCTTAAGTGACCTGCATTTGTATTAGTAGTTGCAATATAGCGTCATTATTATTAATAGTCTGTAATCAATTTGTATTATTATTAGTAGACTCAGCTTTAAACGTGAGAACTTCTCTCAGCTGTAAATGTGAGATCACCTCTCAGCTGTAAATGTGAGATCACCTCTCAGCTGTAAATGTGAGATCACCTCTCAGCTTTAAACGTGAGAACTTCTCTCAGCTGTAAATGTGAGATCACCTCTCAGCTGTAAATGTGAGATCATTTCTCAGCTGTAAATGTGAGATCATTTCTCAGCTGTAAATGTGAGATCACCTCTCAGCTGTAAACGTGAGATCATTTCTCAGCTGTAAATGTGAGATCATTTCTCAGCTGTAAATGTGAGATCACCTCTCAGCTGTAAACGTGAGATCATTTCTCAGCTGTAAATGTGAGATCACCTCTCAGCTGTAAACGTGAGATCATTTCTCAGCTGTAAATGTGAGATCACCTCTCAGCTGTGGTACTGGTCAGTCATGAAGTGTCATCATTATCATTAATAATAAGAATATTAGCATCAATTGATAATAATTGTCGCTATTATTGTTATTGGTAGTATCAGTTCGTAATAAAGGGACTTATTATTAGTAGTGTTTGTCAGTAATAAAGTGTCATTATTTTTATTGGTAGTATCAGTTCGTAATAAAGGGACTTATTATTAGTAGTGTTTGTCAGTAATAAAGTGTCATTATTGTTATTGGTAGTAGTAGTAGTAGTATCAAATTGTGACGTTACAAATGTATTGATTTTTAAAAGTCAGTCAGTAATAAAGTATGTTGGACATGAGCAGATCCACTGTTGTTGCGCGCGCGCGCGCACACACACACACACACACACACACACACACACACACACACACACATATACACACACACACACACACACAGGCTCATCTGAAAGGGGCACATGTAGCCCTGTAGTTTCACATCAAAGACAAAATGCATCTCTTCCTGTTCTTCAACACTGTTGTAACACACACACACACACACACACATACACACACACACACACACACACACACACACACACACACACACACACACACACACACACACACACAGACTATATCCCTTACTGAGTTTGTGCCACTCAGCCTGTAATTACGTATATCGCCATGAGCCAAGCAATTTTAATACAACAATACACACTTTAGTTCCATGGCTGTGTGGAGCTGTGTGGAATAACAGCACCTTTGATGTGGGAGTCTGAAACACTGTCTCTCCCAGCCTCTGGGTTCAACAGAGAGAGAGAGAGAGGGAGAGATACAGAGAGAGAGAGAGAGAGAGAGACAGAGAGAGACAGAGAGGTGCCAGATTGCTGTGAGTGGAAAGATCCTCCCTGAATCCACTTCATGTAGATGTAGGAAACTCCTGCACCATAACATGTGTCTCTGGAGCCAGACAGATATGGGTTGTTGGAATGAGGTGGGAGTGAGACGGGAGAGGGGTTGGAGTGAGGTGGGAGTGAGGAGGGGTGAGATGGGAGTGAGGTGGGAGTGAGGAGGGGTGAGATGGGAGTGAGGTGGGAGTGAGGTGAGGTGAAGGTGAGGTGAAGGTGAGGTGAGGGTGAGGGGGGAATGAGATGGGAGTGAAGTGAGGGTGATGTGGAAGTGAGGTGAGGTTGTGGTGAGGGTGAGGTGGGAGTGAGGTGAGGTGAGGGTGCGGTGGGGGTGAGTTGGGAGTGAGGTGGGGGTGAGGTGGGAGTGAGGTGGGGGTGAGGTGGGAGTGAGGTGGGGGTGAGGTGGGAGTGAGGTGAGGGTGAGGCAGGAGTTAGGTGACTGTGAAGTGGGGGTGAGGTGAGGGTGAGGTGACACAGGAGTGAGGTGAGAGTGAGGCGGGAGTGAGGTGATGGTGAGGTGGGAGTGAGGTGGGGGTGATGTGGGGATGTGGCAAGGGTGAGGTGAGGGGGAGCCAGGAGTGAGGTGGGGTGAGGTGGGGATGTGGTGAAGGTGAGGTGGGGGTGAGGTGAGTGTGAGGTGGGAGTGAGGTGGGGATGTGGTGAGGGTGAGGCTAGAGTGAGGTGAGGTTGAATGGGAGTGAGGTGGGGGTGAGGTGAGAGTGAGGTGAGGGTGAGTTGAGCGTGAGGTGGGATTGAGGTGAGGGTGAGGCAGGAGTTAGGTGACTGTGAGGTGGGAGTGAGGTGAGGGTGAGGTGGGAGAGAGGTGAGGGTGAGGGTGAGGCAGGAGTGAGGTGATGGTGAGGTGGGGATGTGGTGAGGGTGAGGTGAAGGTGAGGGTGAGGGTGATGTGGAAGTGAGGTGAGGGTGTGGTGGGAGTGAGGTGAGGGTGAGATGGGAGTGAGGTGAGGGTGCGGTGGGGGTGAGTTGGGAGTGAGGTGAGGGTGAGTTGAGGGCGAGGTGGGAGTGAGGTGAGGGTGAGGTGGGAGTAAGGTGGGAGTGAGGTGAGGGTGAGGTGGGGGCAAGGTGGGAGTGAGGTGAGGGTGCAGTGGGGGTGAGTTGGGAGTGAGGTGAGGGTGAGGTGGGAGTGAGGTGAGGGTGAGGGTGAGGTGGGAGTAAGGTGGGAGTGAGGTGAGGGTGAGGTGGGGGCAAGGTGGGAGTGAGGTGAGGGTGAGGTGGGAGTGAGGTGAGGGTGAGGCAGGAGTTAGGTGACTGTGAAGTGGGGGTGAGGTGGGGGTGAGGTGAGGGTGAGGTGACACAGGAGTGAGGTGAGGGTGAGGCGGGAGTGAGGTGGGGTGAGGTGGGAGTGAGGTGAGGGTGAGGCAGGAGTGAGGTGATGGTGAGGTGAGGGTGAGGTGGGGGTGAGGTGGGGATGTGGTGAGGGTGAGGTGGGGGTGAGGTGAGGGTGAGGCAGGAGTGAGGTGGGGTGAGGTGGGGATGTGGTGAAGGTGAGGTGGAGGTGAGGTGAGTTTGAGGTGGGAGTGAGGGGAGGGTGAGGTGGGAGTGAGGGTGAGGTGGGGGTGAGGTGGGGATGTGGTGAGGGTGAGGTGGGAGTGAGGTGAGGTTGGATGGGAGTGAGGTGGGAGTGAGGTGAGGGTGAGGTGAGGTGAAGGTGAGGCAGGAGTGAGGCGGGAGTGAGGTGGGGGTGAGGTGAGAGTGAGGTGAGGGTGAGTTGAGGGTGAGGTGGGATTGAGGTGAGGGTGAGGCAGGAGTTAGGTGACTGTGAGGTGGGAGTGAGGTGAGGGTGAGGTGGGAGTGAGGTGACACAGGAGTGAGTTGAGGGTGAGGCAGGAGTGAGGTGGGGTGAGGTGGGGGTGAGGTGAGAGTGAGGCAGGAGTGAGGTGATGGTGAGGTGGGAGTGAGGTGAGGTGTGGATGTGGTGAGGGTGAGGTGGGTGTGAGGTGAGGCTGAGAGTGAGGCAGGAGTGAGGTGGGGATGTGGTGAGGGTGAGGTGGGGTGAGGTGGGAGTGAGGTGAGGGTGAGTTGGGAGTGAGGTGAGGTTGGATGGGAGTGAGGTGGGAGTGAGGTGAGGTGGGAGTGACACAGGAGTGAGGTGAGGGTGAGGCATGAGTGAGGTGGGGGTGAGGTGGGAGTGAGGTGAGGTGAGGGTGAGGCAGGAGTGAGGTGATGGTGAGGTGGGGATGTGGTGAGGGTGAGGTGGGGGTGAGGTGAGAGTGAGGCTGGAGTGAGGTGAGGGTGAGGCAGAAGTGAGGTGGGAGTGAGGTGGAGTGAGGTTTGGATGTGGTGAAGGTGAGGTTAGGGTGAGGTGGGAGTGAGGTGAAGGTGAGGCAAGAGTGAGGTGGGAGTGAGGTGAGGTGAGCGTGAGGTGGGGTGAGGTGGACTGAGGTGGGGGTGAGGTGGGAGTGAGGCAGGAGTGAGGTTGGGTGAGGTGAGGGTGATGTGGGGGTGAGGTGGGGATGTGGTGAGGGTGAGGTGGGGGTGAGGTGGGAGTGAGGTGGGGTGAGGTGAGGGTGATGTGGGGATGTGGTGAGGGTGAGGTGAGGGTGAGGTGGGAGTGAGGCAGGAGTGAGGTTGGGTGAGGTGAGGGTGATGTGGGGGTGAGGTGGGGATGTGGTGAGGGTGAGGTGGGGGTGAGGTGGGGATGTGGTGAGGGTGAGGTGGGGGTGAGGTGGGGATATAGTGAGGCAAAGGGCTGTGCGCACATATTAATGTGTGTTTGTATGCCTGTGTGTGTGTGTGCGCATGCGCGACTGTGTTGTGTCTCAGGTGACACCTGAGTCTGCTTAGCAAGCTATTTGAGCAGGAAGAGGTTTATGGACTCAGAGAGAGAGAGAGAGCGAGAGAGATGGAGGGGGGGCATGAAGGAATAAGGTATAAGAGCCTGATTCTATAAAACAGCCCAGATTAAAGCACCATGCTGTCTGACAGTGCTACTCTACCTGAGCTGTGACTTCAACAAGTAGGACCACGCTGGGTCCACACACACACACACACACACACACACACACACACACACACACACACACACACACACACACACACACACACACACACACACACACACACACACACGCACACACATACACACACACACACACTCTCACCAGCCTCTTTATTAAGTACACCTTGCTAGTACCGGGTTGGACCCCCTTTTACCTTCAGAACTGCCTTAATCCTTCGTGGCAGATTCAACAAGGTACTGGAAACATTCCTCAGAGAGTCTGGTCCATATTGACATGATAACATCACACAGTTGCTGCAGATTTATCAGCTGCACATCCATGATGTGAATCTCCCGTTCCACCACATCCCAAAGGTGTTCTATTGGACTGAGATCTGGTGAATGTGGAGGCCATTCAAGTACAGTGAACTCATTGTCATGTTCATGAAACCAGTCTGAGATGATTCATACTTTGACATGGCGTGTTATCCTGCTGGAAGTAGCCATCAGAAGATGGGTACACTGTGTTATCCTGCTGGAAGTAGCCATCAGAAGATGGGTACACTGTGGTCATCAAGGGATGGACATGGTCAGTAACTATATGCAGGTAGGCTGTGGCATTGACATGATGCTCAATTGATACTAATGGGCCCAAAGTGTGCCAGGGAAATATTCCCCACACCATTGACCCACCACCACCAGCCTGAACCATTGATACAAGGCAGGATGGATCCACGCGTTCATGTTGTTGACATCAGATTCTGACTCTACCATCCGGATGTCGTAGCAGAAATCGAGACTCATCAGACCAGGCAACGTTTTTGTAATCTTCTATTGTCCAATTTTGGTGAGCCTGTGTGAATTGTAGCCTCAGTTTCCTGTTCTTAGCTGACAGGAGTGTCACCCGGTGTGGTCTTCTGCTGCTGTAACCCATCTACCTCAAGGTTCAACGTGTTGTGTGTTCAGAGATGCTCTTCTGCATGCTTCGGTTGTAACGACTGGTTATTTGAGTTACTGTTGCCATTCTATCAGTTCAAACCAGTCTGGCCATTCTCCTCTGACCTCTGGCATCAACAAGGCATTTGTGCCCACAGAACTGGCGCTCACTGGATATTTTCTCTTTTTCGGACCATTCTCTGGAAACCCTAGAGATGGTTGTGCGTGAAAACCCCAGTAGATCAACAGTTTCTGAAATACTCAGACCAGCCCGTCAGGCACCAACAACCATGCCACGTTCAAAGTCACTTAAATCACCTTTCTTTCCCATTCTGATGCTGGGTTTGAACTCCAGGAGATCGTCTTGGTCATGTCTCCATGCCTAAATGCTTTGAGTTGCTGCCATGTGATTAGCTGATTCGATATATGTGTTAATGAGCAGTCGGACAGGTGTATCTAATGAAGTGTCCGGTGAGTGTGTGCTTTAGAATGTAAATAATTAAAATGATAACTTTCCCTAAATGTTATCATATATATTATTATTATTATTATTATTTGTTGTTTGTTAATGTTATTGTCATCGTTATCATTGTTGTAATGGTTTGGCAACACTGTACCTTATACAGTCATGCTAATAATATATATATATATATAGAGAGAGAGAGAGAGAGAGAAAGGAAGCAGGGTTTAAGATATTTCATGTTGTCCCGTCCGTGTCGTTTGGGGGGGGGGGGGTCTCCCCTTCTACTGCATACATTTCCCATGAGGCCATGGGGGAGGTCACCACACCCTCAATCTGAAGGTGCCTTCTCTGCACCATTAGCAGATCACTGGGAGGTAGCTTACGTAAGCTCATACACACACACACACACACACACACACGCACACACACACACACACACACACAATGTTTTAATCAGGCAAAATATAATGAAAAATAATAATATATAAAGGCCAAATATGAATATCACAATTTTACTCCATCTCTCTCTCCCTCTCCCTCCCTCTCTCTCTCTCTCTCTCTCCCTCTCCCTCCCTCTCTCTCTCTCTCTTTTCTTTCTCTCTCTCTCCCTCTCTCTTCTTTCTTTCTCTCTCTCTCCCTCTCTCTTCTTTCTCTCTCTCTCTCTCTCTCTCTCTCTCTCTCTCTCTCTCTCTCTCTCTCTCTCTCTCTCTCTCTCTCTCACTGTCCCTGAACCCCTCCTCAGCTATAGCATTAATCTCCCGATTGTTGTATATGTGTGTGAGTACAGGCATGTGTATGTGTGTGTGTGTGTGTGCAGGCATGTGTGTGTGTGTGTGTGTGTGTGTGTGTGTGTGTGCAGGCATGTGTGTGTGTGTGTGTGCGTGTGTTAGTTTGTGTGTGTGTGTTAGTGTATTCACATCTTTTCGTCTTTGATGTTGACTATTATCTTAGCAGCTTTGATTCTGCATGTCTATATGCATGTCTGTATGTCCTCCCATCCTACTCATAAACACACACACACACACACACACACACACACACACACACACACACACACACACACACACACACTGATTAATGCAGGTGATCATAATTCAGCCCTCCCTCTTTTTGCTTTTTATTAATCAGTGTTATCAGGTTTAGATAAATAATTTATCTTTCCCAGACCGTAAATCTAATCTTTCTCTCTCTCTCTCTCTTTCTCTCTTTCTCTCTTTCGCTCTCTCTATCTTTCTCCCTCTCTCTCTCTCTCTCTCTCTCACACACTATCTCTGTGCAATGCTGTGTCAGGTAGTTTTCTTCCTGTAAGCGATTAAAGATGGTGCTTCACATTTTGACCACTTTAGTGCATGGAGCATCTCTGCAGTTTTCATTGTGTTGCGTCAGCTAGAGGTGTCTATGGGGGGATGTGTTGGTGGTGGAGGTGTTGGTGGGTGGAGGTGTTTGTGCGTGGAGGTGTTGGTGGTGGAGGTGTTTGTGGGTGGAGGTGTTGGTGGGTGGAGGTGTTGGTGGATGGAGGTGTTTGTGGGTGAAGGTGTTGGTGGTGTTGGTGGTGGAGGTGTTGGTGGATGGAGGTGTTGGTGGTGGAGGTGTTGGTGGTGGAGGTGTTTGTGGGTGGAGGTGTTTGTGGGTGGAGGTGTTGGTGGTGGGGGTGTTTGTGGGTGGAGGTGTTGGTGGTGGGGGTGTTTATGGGTGGAGGTGTTGGTGGTGGGGATGTTTATGGGTGGAGGTGTTGGTGGATGGAGGTGTTGGTGGTGGAGGTGTTGGTGGTGGAGGTGTTTGTGGGTGGAGGTGTTTGTGGGTGGAGGTGTTGGTGGTGGGGGTGTTTATGGGTGGAGGTGTTGGTGGTGGGGATGTTTATGGGTGGAGGTGTTGGTGGGTGGAGGTGTTGGTGGTGGGGGTGTTTGTGGGTGGAGGTGTTGGTGGTGGGGATGTTTATGGGTGGAGGTGTTGGTGGGTGGAGGTGTTGGTGGTGGGGGTGTTTGTGGGTGGAGGTGTTGGTGGTGGGGGTGTTTATGGGTGGAGGTGTTGGTGGTGGGGATGTTTATGGGTGGAGGTGTTGGTGGATGGAGGTGTTGGTGGTGGAGGTGTTGGTGGTGGAGGTGTTTGTGGGTGGAGGTGTTTGTGGGTGGAGGTGTTGGTGGTGGGGGTGTTTATGGGTGGAGGTGTTGGTGGTGGGGATGTTTATGGGTGGAGGTGTTGGTGGGTGGAGGTGTTGGTGGTGGATGTGTTTATGGGTGGAGGTTTTGGTGGTGGAGGTGTTGGTGATGGAGGTGTTGGTGGGTGTAGTGGTATATGAGTGAAGCAAGAGTGTTTTAACTTGTGTTACTGACACTGAAATTATGATTTAGAAATAATGTGCATTTTGGAGCTTAACATAAACTTACTTTAGTTTGGTTCAGTACTTTGGGTCAGAAAAGTCCATTCTAACCTCCAAAAGTTTTCATCTAGTATCAGGGCTTTGATAAATAATGTATTATTATTATTATTAATGAATGTTGTTAGTAGGACCACTCAGCGATGTCTAGACGTGTCTCTAGTCTGAATTTTGAGTTTAGTCATAACATAAATCGACAATCATTTGCTTTTCTCTGATTGGCTTGTGTAACAGCCTTAATTAGCATCTCTCCTCCTCTGACATCACACTTTCCTGCCACTTCTTAATTGCCATTCTACACTTTTGATGAAGGGTGAATCCATAACAATTAATATTCAGTACTGGCTCATTAATATTAATCATATAGCATTTATCATGTAAATCACCTTGAATAGGTGTGCAGGCATGGAAACCCTGAAGTCGCTGTGGCCTTCAGAAGGTGTGAGTGTCCTCGTCCCAATAGTGTGCATACCCCACTGCGAGTGCGGCTCTTTTGCCAAGGACACTTGCGCACTACGTGATTGAACACTTCACGTGATTGAGCACCTCACGTGCCTGTATCAGAGTCGGGCTGGGAGTGTCATCCATCCTGCCTGATCAGAGCTAGCTCTCACGCATGTTCTCCAGGGTCTACGCTACCAAACGCATCTCTGCCGGGCATACGCATGACAGCACACGTGACTTGGGGTCGGCAGGGTGAGGCATGCTCTCTGTGCCCCCGCCCACGTGAGTAAAAGCATCACCCAACCATCTGTTAAGAGTGCGTTTATTCTAAGATGGCTGGATCTACAACAGCCAGCTATCTGTTCGGGTTGAAGTCCTGGTGTTTTGATTTGTGCTGCAGCTCAGTTGACAGCGTCCTGCTTTCTTCCCTGTGCTGCGGGACACGTCCTGCTCGTTAGTCCAGCTCCGCCCCGGGCCACAGCTGTCCATCAGGGCCAAACAGGAACATACTGCTGGTGGAGAACATGTGTGCAATAACAGAGCTGTTTGTTCATGATTAACATCAGCAGCTGCTGAATTCACATTACCCGCTCACGTTACCCACTCATGCTAACCACTCACGTTACCCCCTCACGTTACCCACTCATGCTAACCACTCACTTTACCCACTCATGCTAACCACTCATGTTACTCAATCATGCTAACCACTCACATTACCCGCTCACGTTACCCACTCATGCTAACCACTCACGTTACCCAGTCATGCTAACCACTCACATTACCCGCTCACGTTACCCACTCATGCTAACCACTCACGTTACCCGCTCGTGCTAACCACTCACGTTACCCGCTCATGTTACCCACTCACGTTACCTGCTCGTGCTAACCACTCACGTTACCCGCTCATGCTAACCACTCACGTTACCCAGTCATGCTAACCACTCACATTACCCGCTCACGTTACCCACTCATGCTAACCACTCACGTTACCCACTCATGCTAACCACTCACGTTACCCGCTCGTGCTAACCACTCACGTTACCCGCTCATGTTACCCACTCACGTTACCTGCTCGTGCTAACCACTCGCGTTACCCACTCATGCTAACCACTCACGTTACCCACTCATGCTAACCACTCACGTTACCCACTCATGCTAACCACTCACGTTACCCGCTCGTGCTAACCACTCACGTTACCCGCTCATGTTACCCACTCACGTTACCTGCTCGTGCTAACCACTCGCGTTACCCGCTCATACTAACCACTCACGTTGCCCCGCTCGTGCTAGCCACTCACGTTACCCCGCTCGTGCTAGCCACTCACATTACCCGCTCATGTTACCTGCTCACGTTACCCGCTCATGCTAACCGCTCACGTTACTGCTCATGCTAACCGCTGACGTTAACGCTCATGCTACCCGCTCACGTTACCCACTCATCTTACCCACTCACATTATCGCTCACATTACCTGCTCACGTTACCCCGCTCACGTTGCCCGCTCACGTTACCCACTCACATTACCTGCTCACGCTACCCGCTCATGTTACCGCTCACGTTACCCACTCACATTACCTCTGCTTGGGAAGTTTTTTATAATTCCCCCCCAGATTGTTTTTTTTTTTGCTTCGGGGGGGGGGGGGGGGGTGATGAGTGCACGATCGTGCAGAGATGATAAAGCCTCCTACGTAGCGACTAATTAACCACTAATGACGCCAGTGTCATGATGTGCTCAGGTACGCCGTGGTCCAATTAAATGCAGTAGTCCACCGTCCCCATGTGATGTGGGGGGAGACCAACACATCCCACAATCCAGTGTGGTCTTTAATTGGACAGTGGCCCAGGTTTCTCCAGTGCTGGAAGGTGACTGGTCATGGGGGAAGGTTTCATTCCAACGCGTTTGTGTGTGTACCCAGAGCAGCATGTTGGACCTGCATGTGTTCTCCTCATACATCATTAGTATGGAGGGCGCACTTCGTAAGTCCTTCCGCGGTCGATAACTGCTTGAAGTTTGCGGCCCCTTGACGTGACGGACACCGGCTCTCCCTACATGACCTGGATCTGTCAGGAATGATTCCCAGTTTTGCTGTGTTGTCTGGTGTCTTCCGTCTTGCCCGCGTCATGAAACACCGGCTCTTTTCCTGCTGTAAAGGGGTGGCGTGTGGCGTGTCACGTGTGCCACGAGGCATGGGTTACTTATGGTGCATGTCTCGTCACGTGTGGTGTGGGCCACTTCACGTGTGCCACGCCACGTGTGCCGTGCAGCTGGTCACGTGTGGTATGTCGCCCTGGGTGGTGGATTGGCTGCGGATCACAGGCTCTCTCCTTCCCAGCATGCTTCAGGGCGGTCAAATTCGGATTACGTGAAGGAATGACATCCCCTCCCTCCACCTGTCACCTCCGTCACCCTTCACCATCTCTCTGGATGGGGTGTCTCCATTCACCCTGAGCCCCTATAATGAGACTGACTCCAATTATTCTTACCGCTTTGTGCTTATCATATCCAGTGGCTGCAAGCCCCATTACTGATAGCTGGTGGAAGTGTTTTTTGACAGCTCTCAAATCAAAAGGGGATTAAGATTAGGACCTGATGACGCTACATCGTCATTTTGACCAGCTGACGTAAATCACGGAAACAACGTAGCAACGCATGAATGACCTGGTTGTGTTCTATCTCCTGTTGGACAGCAAGAGCAATCCCCGGCTTTTTACAATTCTGTATTTAAAGTTCTGTTTTTTTACAGTAATGTGTTACACAGCACTGTTTTTACAAGTTATTTACAGTACCTTTTCTGTAGTTTTTTTATAGTAGAGATTTTACAGTGCTGTTTTTCAGTACAGGTTTTTTCAGTACAGGTTTTTCAATACTGTTTTTACAGTGCTGTTTTCCAGTACTGTTTTTTCAGTAGATGTTTTTACAGTGCTGTATTGACTCTTTTTTGGCAGGCTCTGTTGTGCTGAAATAACAGTGCTTGTTTTCTCTCCACTCAGCTTGCAGGACACATTGACATGAAGCTATTCATGCAGAGGAGAAATTTGTGGGGCAGGCAGGGGGTTTATCAGAGGAGGGCCGAATCCACACAG
>NC_135211.1:41013228-41025728 GCF_052324685.1 Brachyhypopomus gauderio | reverse complement strand
CAGCTTACAGTATGTTGTCTTGAATGTTAATGATTGCCTTCAGTTATTGGCTAGTGTGTTAATGTTGACACACTTCAGCTCCTGTAATCCTTACTGACATCCTATCACATTCACTCGCCATGAAGAGAGGGAGGCCAGACCTTCACTGACACCCCAGTCAATCAGCGAAGGATCAGCCAATCACATTGACCCGATCTGTCCCGCCCTCATTAGTCAACAAGCCGTTGGGTATTCCTCATCACTCTAGAATCTTTATGTTTCCAGTCGTAGATGGGGTACGGTGTGTTTGAGTCCCCCACCCTCACATGCTCGAACCTTGAAGGAGAAGACGGTGACTTCAGGAACCTAACCCTGACCCTGACCCCACCCTAACCGTCACCCTAAACCTGAACTTAACCTTGACCCTGACCTTGACCCTGACCCAGGTCCTGCTCATGAGGAGCTGGACGAGGAGACACACGTAGGACCTTACCGTCACCGGTCCTGCCACCATGAGCAGAAAGACCAGTAGTGAATTTGGTTTATGAAAACACGGAAACACTTATGTGGGTAAACACTGTCAGATGGTGCAACCATGAGTCTGTGAATGGGTGAGATGTTTAACCATGTTTGTTTGAATGGTGAGCTGTTTAGCCATGTGTGTGTGAATGGTGAAGTGTTTAATCATGTATGTGTGAATGGTGAAGTGTTTAGACATGTTTGTGTGAAAGGTGAGGTATTTAACCATGTGTGTGTGAATGGTGAGATGTTTAACCATGTTTGTTTGAATAGTGAGGTGTTTAGCCATGTTTTTGTGAAAGATGAGGTGTTTACCTGTGTGTGTGTGAATGTTGAAGTATTTAGTGTGTGTGGGGCAGTCATGGCCTGGTGGTTAGGGAAATGGTCTTGTGAGCGGAGGGTCGTGGGTTCGATCCCCAGACCTGAGGCCATGACTGAGATGCCCCTGAGCAAGGCCTTTAACCCTCAATGGCTCACTTGTATAAAAAATGAGATAAAAATGTAAGTCGCTCTGGATAAGGGCGTCTGCCAAATGCCATAAATGTAAATGTAAATGTGTGAATGGTTAGGTGTTTAACTATGTTTGTGTGAAAGGTGAGGTCTTTAACCATGTGTGTGTGAATGGTGAGGTGTTTAACCAGCCTCCTGGTTCAGATTCTTAAACTGATTAAGAGCGTACTTGATGGGTGTCTGGAAATGTAGTCAGTGTGGTGTCACTGAGAGGTTTTCATATTGGCCAGTGTTTCCCCTGTCCTTCTCTCTCTCTCTCTCTCTCTCTCTCTCTCTCTCTCTCTCTCTCTCTCTCTCTCTGCATCACTTTAGCTGTCCTATTATCCTCAAATATACTACTATACGATTCGTCCTTGGGGTCAATTTGACCCCAGGGATATTTGACACTAGAAAATGATTTACAGAATATTGTTGACCACATTTTTGGGACAGGCACAGGGCCGGCCCCACAGGGGGGGTGGGGGTGGGGGGGCAAAAGGGGGCGTTGCCCCCTCAGGCGATGTGTCCCACCCCCTCAATGTAAATAATAAGACCCATTTGTTTTACTTATTTTATTTATCGCTACACGGCGCCCCCTCACCCGCCCGGTACCCCCCCTGGTCAACAACTTACGTTCGCCACCCCCCCCCCCCCCCCCCAGGTGATGTGCCCCGCCCCCTCAATGTAAATAATAAGACCCATTTATTTTACAACAATCGCTACACGGCGCCCCCTCGCCCCCCCCCTCGGTCAAAAACTTACGTTCCCTGACCCCCCCCCCCCCCACCCCCAGGCGATGTGTCCCGCCCCCTCAATGTAAATAATAAGACCCATTTATTTTACAATAATCACTACACGGCGCCCCCTCACCCGCTCCCCCCCCCCCCCCACCGGTCAACAATTTATGTTCTTGTTATGTTCAACAACTTAATAGCCCCTTGAAAATCTGTGAGTTGACCTGTCCTCTAGCGCCACCATCAGGCCAAACTTTTCAATTAGAATGAATTTATCTTGAATTTTTCATACAAATCTAGTTAAAACAGCTTGGGGTCAAATTGACCCCTGAGGACCACCGATGTGTTCAGCACATTGAAAAAAAGTCATCATGAAAATTTTATGCTTTATCACTTGTCCCCATCAAATTAGGAAATGTCATGAAATATGAAGTAAAAGGAAAAATGTCAACTACTATTTTTTGAATGATAAACATTGAATGGGGTCAAATTGACCCCAAGGACGATAGGAGGGTTAGTTTCCTATTCTTATGTGCTGCCCAGACTGCCCCTGTGCCTGATGCCTTTGCATCTTTGTGATTGGTTGAACTCACTTTAACATCCTTCCTGATTGGTTGTCCTTCACTATGACATGTCTTGCTGACTTCAGTTGGTTCCCTCTCTCTGTAAGGCAGAGTTTAGGGGCGTGGGATGTGTGGAAGATTATATTCTGTTTATCATGGCCATTAGTGCTGTCTGAAGAGTTTCTGTTGTGTTGAACATGCAGTATGTACACATTGTTTAACAGGCAACACAAAATGGGTCTTAATTAGGGGAACAGTACGAGTGTTTTGTTTATCTTGAGTATTTTGAAAGAATTTGTTCTGAAGCAGGATGGCTTTCTCTCTGTGAGTTGTTCACTAAAAGTCGCAAATTGTGCAGTTAAAGTCAATGACACACATAATGGGCTAATATGGCCTATTCCAGTCTAATGACGTATGACGTGCTTTTACAGGCAGAGAGAAACTGTGGCTCAGTTAACAATGCAGTTTTGGAACCTCTGGATCTAACCTTTATCCTAATCCTAACCCTAATCGTAATCCTGGACCTAACCTTAATTCTAATCCTAACCCTAACCCAAATCCTGGACCTAAACGTAATCCTAACCCTAATCCTGGACCTAACATGAATTTTAATCCTAACCCGAACCCTTATTTTAAACCCTCACCCCTAATCCTAGTGCTAATCCTAACCTGAACCACAAACCTAACCCTAACTCTAATCCTAACCTTAATCCCAGGGTGTTAGGAGAAACCTGTGCAACATCTTCTGAGGCTCAAGAGCGCCCCCTAGACAGGTGACTTTACTTCACCAAAGGGTCTCAGTGTGTTGAAAGTGTAGCGTTACATCTTGAGTTCTTTCTCTGAATCCCTCCAATGTTTTTTGAAGGTTTTATTGATGAACGAGCGTTTTGTCAGCAGAATTTTATTAATGTGTAAATCAAGTTACACTGTAGTTATAGTGAAGGTCAAAATCAAACATCTCCATGGAAATGTGCAATATGGCCATCTATAAATGTTCAGAAATGCAAAAACCTTCAGAAGCAGGGTGTCGTGTGATTTTGAATAACTAGAACACTGTGCATATGGGAAAACGAATTTACACGAGAATGTGTTTCATTAGAACCACATAATGAGTTCAGCTAGTGGGACTGGAAACTAGCAGATCCTGTTGGTTACCAGCACAGATGCTGTACTGTCTGATCATTTCAGTTCAGTTCAGTTCAGTTAATTCCAATTCAGTTAATTTCAGTTCAGTTCAATCCAGGTCAGTTCACTTCAGCATACATTGTCACAAGGCAGCTTTACAGAAATATGCACCTCCTAGAAAGTTTTACATTTTATAGAAGATGATTAAAATTTATTAGTCTATTTAGTTTTTAAAAGCCCATTCGAATGTCATTCATGAACGTTGAAGCGTTTGAAGAAAGATGTCACCAGTGGCTCATGAACCAAACGACTCTTTGAATTTACTGCCCAAAGGCTGCAGATGTTCCAGGACCTGTCAGCAGTTCTGAGGTATTTTGTCCTTTCAGATCGTATCCACTCTACATATGTTCGATGTAAAAGATCTGAAGAACGTTGAATCGTTAATGTTCATTCATCAGTGAATCATTTCTAAAGAAGTTGGAGTTGTTTGTGATCTGGAAGATGGTGGCGCTGACGTGCTCCAGATTCCCACATGTGATAACGCACAACACCCCACGTGTGATGACTCTTAACATCTCACGTGTGATGACTCATAACACCTCACGTGTGTTGACTCATAACATCTCACGTGTGATGACTCATAACACCTCACGTGTGATGACTCATAACATCTCACGTGTGATGACTCATAACATCTCACGTGTGATGACTCATAACACCTCACGTGTGATGACTTGACTTCTGCTCCAGTGTTGCTCCTCGGCGGTGTTTTATTTGAGTTCAGCGCAGCTCCGTGTCTGTCCATTAGAACAAGAAGAAGGGTCAGCAGTGAGGTGCAGCCGCCGCCCAAACCAGCCCAAACGTGAGACGCGTCCCTGTCTTCCTGCTCACACGTGAGACACGTCCCTGTCTTCCTGCTCACACGTGAGACGTGTCCCTGTCTTCCTGCTCACACGTGAGATGCGTCCCTGTTTTCCTGCTCACACGTGAGACGCGTCCCTGTCTTCCAGCCCAAACGTGAGACGCTTCCCTGTCTTCCTGCTCACACGTGAGATGCGTCCCTGTTTTCCTGCTCACACGTGAGACCCGTCCCTGTCTTCCTGCTCACGCGTGAGACGCATCCCTGTCTTCCTGCTCACACGTGAGACGCCTCCCTGTCTTCCTGCTCACGCGCGAGACCCGTCCCTGTCTTCCTGCTCACACGTGAGACGCGTCCCTGTCTTCCTGCTCATGCGTAGATGCGTCCCTGTCTTCCTGCTCACGCGTGAGACGCGTCCCTGTCTTGCTGCTCACGCGTGAGACGCTTCCCTGTCTTCCTGCTCACGCGTGAGACGCGTCCCTGTCTTCCTGCTCACGCGTGAGACGCCTCCCTGTCTTCCTGCTCACGCGTGAGACGCGTCCCTGTCTTCCTGCTCACGCGTGAGACGCCTCCCTGTCTTCCTGCTCACGCGTGAGACGCGTCCCTGTCTTCCTGCTCACGCGTGAGACGCATCCCTGTCTTCCTGCTCACGCGTGAGACGCGTCCCTGTCTTCCTGCTGCGCTTCTGTAGTCTCCTCCAGCTGCACAGGTCTCAACTTGCCTTTGGCATTCATTAATTATACAGCAACTCGAAGGCAATAAAACATTAGTGCCAATCGGGATGTGTTTGATCATTCTCTCTCTCTCTCTTTCTCTCTCTCTCTATCTTTCTCTCTCTCTCTCTCTTTATCTCTCTCTCACTCCATCTCTTTCCCTCTCTCCCACTCTCTCCCTCTCTCTCTGCTGTGTCTCTGTGTGCTGGCCCTGGTCATTTGGTGTGTGATGCAGTTTCCAATGCATCGCTGTTTCTATTGTGAGGTTGTTGTCGTCAACCGCTTCTCCAGCCCCTAAGCTCCGCCTCCACTAAGCCCCTAAACTCCGCCTCCACTCTTCAGCCCTGACTCTTAATTACTTGTTGTGGCACAGAACACTTGTTGTTGCAGGAGAAAATGAGCGAGCCGCTACAGCCCAGAGAGACGGCCGCGGAACGACTTCAAACTGCCCAGAACAACTTTCCTTTTCATTCACACAGATGTTTCATTTCTCTCCATCTCAGACAGCATCTTAAATCATGAAGCGAACGCAATTGATCGCAGTTCCTTGGACCTTTCGCAGTGAGCGTGTCAGCGCGGTGTGGTGCGCAATGAGACGGAGCTGACGCCCACGGAGAAGCCGCTGGAGTGGAACGTGATTGGCTCCTGACGTGTGATTGGCGGGACTCTGGTCCAGTGCTCTGGGGCGTTGCGGGCGGAAACAGCAGGTGTGTGCTCGTGTGGAAGGTTGACGTGAGGCCACTGGTCCTGCCGGGATATTAAAGTCCGTCTGCTTCCTCTACGCTCCGTGAGCGGAGAACACAGCCGTGGACCAAACGTTTGATCCTATACGACATCATCCTAGCACGCCAACAGTCCCTCGGGCAACCGTTTAACTCCAAGTGGCCTGTTGGATTTGTCAGAGAAATTTAGACTGGTGTGGTAAACGCCCTTAAGTAAGAGAATCTGAGGAATAACACAGTAATCCTGGACATGGGTTGGGCTCAGGCAGAAATAAGTGTTGTTCAGTCCTGAGACTGAGATCCTTTCTTCATGCTCCTCATTTCTTGGTTAGTGCTCATTAGGTGGAGTAGTGAGTTGGAGTAGTCAGGTGTGTTAGTCAGGTGGAGTAGTCAGGTGTGTTTGTCAGGTGTGTTTGTCAGGTGGAGTAGTCAGGTGGAGTAGTCAGATGTGTTAGTCAGGTGGAGTAGTCAGGTGTGTTAGTCAGGTGGAGGAGTCAGGTGTGTTTGTCAGGTGGAGTAGTCAGGTGTGTTAGTCAAGTGGAGTAGTCAGGTGTGTTAGTCAGGTGGAGGAGTCAGGTGTGTTAGTCAAGTGGAGTAGTCAGGTGTGTTAGTCAAGTGGAGGAGTCAGGTGTGTTAGTCAAGTGGAGTAGTCAGGTGTGTTAGTCAGGTGGAGGAGTCAGATGTGTTAGTCAGGTGGAGTAGTCAGGTGTGTTTGTCAGGTGGAGTAGTCAGGTGTGTTAGTCAAGTGGAGTAGTCAGGTGTGTTAGTCAGGTGGAGTAGTCAGGTGTGTTAGTCAAGTGGAGTAGTCAGGTGTGTTAGTCAGGTGGAGGAGTCAGGTGTGTTAGTCAAGTGGAGTAGTCAGGTGTGTTTGTCAGGTGGAGTAGTCAGGTGTGTTTGTCAGGTGGAGTAGTCAGGTGTGTTAGTCAAGTGGAGTAGTCAGGTGTGTTTGTCAGGTGTGTTTGTCAGGTGGAGTAGTCAGGTGGAGGAGTCAGGTGTGTTAGTCAAGTGGAGTAGTCAGGTGTGTTAGTCAGGTGGAGGAGTCAGGTGTGTTAGTCAGGTGGAGTAGTCAGGTGTGTTAGTCAAGTGGAGTAGTCAGATGTGTTAGTCAGGTGGAGTAGTCAGGTGTGTTAGTCAAGTGGAGGAGTCAGGTGTGTTAGTCAAGTGGAGTAGTCAGGTGTGTTAGTCAGGTGGAGGAGTCAGGTGTGTTAGTCAGGTGGAGGAGTCAGGTGTGTTAGTCAAGTGGAGTAGTCAGGTGTGTTAGTCAGGTGGAGGAGTCAGGTGTGTTAGTCAGGTGGAGGAGTCAGATGTGTTAGTCAGGTGGAGTAGTCAGGTGTGTTAGTCAGGTGGAGTAGTCAGGTGTGTTAGTCAGGTGGAGGAGTCAGGTGTGTTAGTCAAGTGGAGTAGTCAGGTGTGTTTGTCAGGTGGAGTAGTCAGGTGTGTTTGTCAGGTGGAGTAGTCAGGTGTGTTTGTCAGGTGGAGTAGTCAGGTGTGTTAGTCAAGTGGAGTAGTCAGGTGTGTTAGTCAGGTGGAGGAGTCAGGTGTGTTAGTCAAGTGGAGTAGTCAGGTGTGTTAGTCAGGTGGAGTAGTCAGGTGTGTTTGTCAGGTGGAGTAGTCAGGTGTGTTTGTCAGGTGGAGTAGTCAGGTGTGTTAGTCAAGTGGAGTAGTCAGGTGTGTTAGTCAGGTGGAGTAGTCAGGTGTGTTAGTCAGGTGGAGGAGTCAGATGTGTTAGTCAGGTGGAGTAGTCAGGTGTGTTTGTCAGGTGGAGTAGTCAGGTGTGTTAGTCAGGTGGAGTAGTCAGGTGTGTTAGTCAGGTGGAGGAGTCAGGTGTGTTAGTCAAGTGGAGTAGTCAGGTGTGTTTGTCAGGTGGAGTAGTCAGGTGTGTTTGTCAGGTGGAGTAGTCAGGTGTGTTAGTCAGGTGGAGGAGTCAGGTGTGTTAGTCAAGTGGAGTAGTCAGGTGTGTTAGTCAGGTGGAGGAGTCAGATGTGTTAGTCAGGTGGAGTAGTCAGGTGTGTTTGTCAGGTGGAGTAGTCAGGTGTGTTAGTCAGGTGGAGGAGTCAGGTGTGTTAGTCAGGTGGAGGAGTCAGGTGTGTTAGTCAAGTGGAGTAGTCAGGTGTGTTTGTCAGGTGGAGGAGTCAGGTGTGTTTGTCAGGTGGAGTAGTCAGGTGTGTTAGTCAAGTGGAGTAGTCAGGTGTGTTTGTCAGGTGGAGTAGTCAGGTGTGTTAGTCAGGTGGAGTAGTCAGATGTGTTAGTCAGGTGGAGTAGTCAGGTGTGTTTGTCAGGTGGAGTAGTCAGGTGTGTTAGTCAAGTGGAGTAGTCAGGTGTGTTAGTCAGGTGGAGGAGTCAGGTGTGTTAGTCAAGTGGAGTAGTCAGGTGTGTTAGTCAGGTGGAGGAGTCAGATGTGTTAGTCAGGTGGAGTAGTCAGGTGTGTTTGTCAGGTGGAGTAGTCAGGTGTGTTAGTCAGGTGGAGGAGTCAGGTGTGTTAGTCAAGTGGAGGAGTCAGGTGTGTTAGTCAAGTGGAGTAGTCAGGTGTGTTAGTCAGGTGGAGGAGTCAGATGTGTTAGTCAGGTGGAGGAGTCAGGTGTGTTAGTCAAGTGGAGTAGTCAGGTGTGTTAGTCAGGTGGAGGAGTCAGGTGTGTTAGTCAAGTGGAGTAGTCAGGTGTGTTAGTCAGGTGGAGGAGTCAGATGTGTTAGTCAGGTGGAGTAGTCAGGTGTGTTTGTCAGGTGGAGTAGTCAGGTGTGTTAGTCAAGTGGAGTAGTCAGGTGTGTTTGTCAGGTGGAGTAGTCAGGTGTGTTTGTCAGGTGGAGTAGTCAGGTGTGTTAGTCAAGTGGAGTAGTCAGGTGTGTTAGTCAGGTGGAGGAGTCAGGTGTGTTAGTCAAGTGGAGTAGTCAGGTGTGTTTGTCAGGTGGAGTAGTCAGGTGTGTTTGTCAGGTGGAGTAGTCAGGTGTGTTAGTCAGGTGGAGTAGTCAGGTGTGTTAAGCTAGGTTTATACTTGATGCGTCACGAGTGACGCGAGGGTCCACGCGTCGAAAATGGTGTAATCGCTGTGGCTCCGCCCGTGCGTGAGGGCCTCGTGCGTTGTCGATTTGCGAGGTTGTGCACCTCTTGAATTTTGTAACTTCACACGCTGCATTTCAGTGCAATGAACAAAGTCATGTTTGCCGGTTCATACACCTTTACAAGGTGGAATTAAAGCACTTGTACGTCAATTTCAAGGTCCATTTCAATATTTCCCAGCACATTAAACTTAATTAAGTATACATACACTCGAGTATATTTTTTTCATAATATTTAATGGTTGTTTATTTTCAAAACAACCAATCTTAACGTCTTCACGTTCTCTCATGTTTTGCACTGGAATTACAAGTCATATATTTGTAAACGTAATACAAGAGAACTGTTCAGTCAGATAGCTATTTGTTGTGAAACTAAGCACAGTTACAATTTCAAGCATGTTGAAGTACTTTAGCCTAAATTCCAGCACTTTTCAAACCTGTTAGTCAGGTGTGTTAGTCAGGTGGAGTGGTCAGGTGTGTTAATCAGGTGGAGTAGTTAGGTGGAGTAGTCTCTGGGGTCATTCTGTAAATTCAGCATGTTCCCCAACCAGCAAAATCCAGTGTGAGCCAACAGCCAGAGACAGCAGGAAGGCCGCAGAGGTCAAAGGTCGCTCTGGGGTTTTGTTGTTGCTCTAATGATGTTTACTATGCTGAATGTACACACTGAGGGTCAGAATATTGCAGGCCATCGGCACCGTGGTCGATTGTGGACGTTTGAACAGATTTATTGAGTCCGGGTGCTTTGGCAAAACACTGAGCTGTTAACAAGCACTTTGAGGTTGGAGGATGAGGAGGACGAAATGGAGGAAGAGTATGAGGAGGTTAAATCATGTTTGGGGGCCAAATCCTTCCTTTTCTAGCCTTCTTTGACAGATGCTAAAATACCCTGTTGACGTGCAGCACTGCTGTTCTGAACTAAATCACACAAACACAGATGTGGAGGTGAGAATGAGACGTGTGAAGCTTTTAAGGTCCATTATTTCAAGCCATGTCACAGTAACGGGCAAATGTAAGCCCTCAACTGTCAGCTGGTTAAGCAAATAACTGCTTACTGGCCGTTTGCTGCCTAAATAGTGTTTGAACACAGTTGTAAACTGGGAAGAGTAACACAGTAACGTTTCGTAGCTAAAACATCCACATTTCTAATTCTCCCCATTTCGTCCAGCTGTGGATGTGGGAGCTTCAGAAATAACCAGTGCACTCATACATACGTGCACTCTCATGGACATGTGTACTCTCACGGCCACATGCGCTCTCACGGACACGTGCGCTCTAAGGGACACGTGCGCTCTCACGGATATGTGCGCTCTCACGGACACATGGGGTCTCATGGACACGTGCGCATGTGCTCTCTCACGGACACGTGCACTCTCATGAACACCCAGTATCATGGACACGTGCACTCTCATGGACACGTGCACTCTCATGGACACGTGGCATCTCATAGACACCCAATATCACAGGTATGTGCCCTCTCCTGGACAGGTGCTCTCTCATGGACACCCAATCTCATGGACATGGGCACTCTCACAGACACGTGTGCACTCATGAACACCCAGTATCTTGGACACATGCACTCTCATGGACACGTGTGCTCTCATGGACACCCAGTATCATGGATACGTGCACTCTCATGGACACGTGCACTCTCACGGACACGTGCACTCTCAATGAACACGTGCGCTCTCATGGACCCCCAGTATCATGGACACGTGTGCTCTCATGGACACCCAGTATCATGGATACGTGCACTCTCATGGACACATGCACTCTCCTGAACACGTGTGCTCTCATGGACACCCAGTATCATGGACACGTGTGCTCTCATGAACACCCAGTATCATGAACACGTGCGCTCTTATGGACACATGCACTCTCATGGACACCCAGTATCATGGACATGTGCACTCTCAATGGAGACGTGTGTGCTCTCATGAACACGTGTGTGCTCTCATGAACACGCAGTATCATGGACACGTGTACTCTCACGAATACCCAGTATCATGGATACGTGCACTCTCATGGACACGTGCACTCTCAATGGAGACGTGTGTGCTCTTATGGACACATGCACTCTCATGAACACCCAGTATCATGGACACGTGCACTCTCATGGACACGTGTGCTCTCACGAATACCCAGTATCATGGATACGTGCACTCTCATGGACATGTGCGCTCTCCTGAACACATGTGCTCTCATGAACACCCAGTATCATGGATCCATGCACTCTTACAGACACGTGTGCTCTCATGGACACGTGCGTTGTCATGGATACCCAGTAAATCAACACCTAACGTGAATTTACACCTAACGTAAATCTACGGCATTTACAGATAACGTGTCTTCAGCAGCTAGAGGTCAGAGGGGGCGGAGTCATCGGGACTCACCCGTGACAGCTGCCCTATTGGTATTGGTGTAGGAGCTAGGAGGAGGCGTCTGATTGGAGGAAGTTACACACGTCCAGTGATGAAAGGAGGTGCGCCAGAGGCTTAATATTGATGGGAGTCTCACATCCTCTCCAGAGTTTAATTACGTTACAAGAGGGGCAGAGAGACAGGTACTCGAAAAAGAGATTTGAAAGGGATTCACCTGAATTATAGCTCACCTGGATTTGCACAAATGATCAAAACAGATTGACACCCGTAATCACTATGGTGTGTGTGTGTGTGAGAGAGAGAGAGAGATGTGTGTCTGGGTTAGAGAGACACAGGTAGGCTGTATGGACTTACAGGGCCTGTGAGGTCTGGACCCTCCCACATGACTCTGAACCTGACCTGTTTTAAGTGGGGTTCAGGGTCCGCTGGTATCCGTAGCGATGCCTGCTTCACCGAGAGGTGTGGTTCCAACACAGTGTGGTGGCGTTGACTGTGATTGGCTCGTCTGATGGATGTGTTTGGTTCAGTTTGTTTTGTATGTCACACCCCTACAGGTGCCTGTGCGCACACACGTGTGTGAGTGTGTGAGAGTGTGAGTGTGTGTGTGTCTGTGTGTGTGTGTGTGTGTGAGCGCCTCCCACGTTAGATTCTCCCAGATCCTCAGTTTAAAAATGCCGCACACGTCTGTGTGTTTTTGAAGTCTGCGGATAGCATCTGGGCGGGCTGTAGTCAGGTCCCTCGGAGGGAGACGCTTCTCTCTCTGGTCTCGAGGCAGCGGTGCTGGCTGGTTCTGTAGGGCCCGGTTCGCACACGGACGCCGGGTCCTTGGGAGGTGGAGTTTTCAAAATGTGGTGACGCTGTTAACACACCACAGTTCACTCCGGGTTCAGTTCAGTTATGTTTAGTAAGTGTGCGTTTGTGTGTGTGTTTCTGTGTATGTTTGTGTGTGACTGTACCTGAGCACAAACACAAACAGTGCTGACTTATGTGACAGGAGTCAAGACACATGTGTGTTAGGTGTGTGTGGAGTGTGGGTGTGGTGTGTGGTGTGAGGTTGTATTGAGAGTAGGTGTGTGTGGTGTAAGGTTGTAGGTGTGTAGGTGTGGTTGTGTAGGTGTGTGTGGTGTAATGGTGTAGATGTGTTAGGTGTAGACGTGTGGGTTGTAGGTGTGTTAGGTGTAGGCGTATGGGTTGTAGGTGTGTGTAGTGTAGGTGTGTGGGTTGTAGGTGTGTGTGGTGTAGGTGTGTGGGTTGTAGGTGTGTGTAGTGTAGGTGTGTTAGGTGTAGGTGTGTGGGTTGTAGGTGTGTTGGGTGTAGGTGTGTTAGGTGTAGGTGTGTTAGGTGTAGGTGTGTGGGTTGTAGGTG
>NC_135211.1:40995728-41008228 GCF_052324685.1 Brachyhypopomus gauderio | reverse complement strand
GGGCACTGTCCCCAAGGTCAGGTGGGCACTACCCACAGGTTCAAGTGGAGGTACTTGCTGGGATTTGTGGAACTCATTCACTTGTTGATACGTTCCACACACAGTATGCTAGTTATAGGACTACTTAGGCACATCTACAAACACACACCCACACAAAAACACACACCTCAAATTCTTCAAATCCCAAAGATGTTTGGAATATTTACCTTCTTAGTCACGTGTTGATTGGGTTTAGCAGTGGGACCAAGAATCTCAGCATCTTTCGAACCCAAGATGGCGTGAGCATCCCCTGCCTGTCCTGTCCTGTGGTCAGGGGAACCTCCAGCGCCCCCTACCTGCAGCCCCGTGAAACAGCAGCTCAGTCTTACCGTCACTCCTGTGGTCTCTGTAGGCTGGAGTCTCCCACGCGCACGCTGACACTGGAGGCTCCCAAGGGCGTGGAGGTGAACGCAGGCGTGGGGGAGTTCCGCGTCTCCTGCAGGAAGGACCTCACCCTGGAGTCCTCGGAGGGAGAGGTAAGGCCCAAGCCGAGCTCACGAACCACACCGTACACACACCAGCTGGAGATCCCCACCGTGTGGATCAAGCACATCACACACACCACCTTTAATACGCTAATGTGGGGTAGAACACAGAAGAGTCCTTACCATATATAGTCATTCACATTAACAGCACGTTAGTATTATATAAGGTCTGTTTTGTCAAATCCAAAATGTTTTGTTTGAAAGGAATGCTTCTGGTATATATCAAAGATATATCCCAACTTTAATACTCAACCTTAATTATACCAATATGTCTTTTCATATTCCACACATATAAACGTGATGGTCATATTTGACTTTTACAGACATTTGTTGCTCGTAAAACCTGACAAGTTAAATTACCTCAGATGGTTTGAGAAAGCAGACTGGCCTTAAGCCATTTAAGTTGATTAACTCAAACCATCTGAACATAAATCATTTCCTAAACCAAGTATACTGTATAAATAACAGATATTGACTGATGTACAAGTGAATTTCCCTAATTACATTCTATGTGCTAAGGTTAAAATGGCTATAAAGACCTTTTGTGGTAACTGGTGATAATTAAGGTTAACATGGATGCTGTATTTCCACCAACAGTCCCTCCTCAACACGCTGTGTAATCATAATAACCAGAAGCCAAACAAAAGCTCCTTGACTGAGTTACGCTCACAGGAGAAAAAGAAATTCAAAACAAACGTGATCACGTAAAACACAGAAGGCAAGCTAACCACGCACACATGAAATGGCTAGATTGGAGAAGATACAGTAACCCCGCCCATATTTGTAAATTTGTATAGCTGAGAGCCAATAGGACAGCCTGAAGCCTTCTTCTCTTTCAAATATGGCGTTTTTCAGCTCAACAAACCAAACACTTGAGAACCAAATGACACTAACTGAAAAGAACAGAGGGAAACAGAGAGATAGATCAGCAGACCACGAGAGACACACATTCATGCTTACAATAACCTCCAAACACAGGGATTTAAATACACGGACTAAACGAGGAACAAAACTAGACATAGCTGGAGACAGTGGCGAGGGGGCGGAGTTACAAATGACAGGGGCGTGGCAGGAGAACACATGCGAAAACCAAAACAAAGCAATGACAGGGAGGGAGAGGAGGAGCTTAAAAGAACCAGAAAGAGGATAGACAGGTGGGGGCGGAGCTACACGTGACAGCAGGACATGCTACATACTATTAGTTATCAGATTATGGGGCTTGGTTTCAGCTCATTACATAGATCAGCCTGTGTGGTAAAGCCCCAGTGAGGGCGGTGTGGGGACGACTAGCGTGGGGAACCCACCACGGTGCTCCAACACAACCCTCCTCCACACAGCAAGAGCCTCTGAATGAACGCGGCCCTGAATAAGTCATTACAGCACCTACGCCTTCAGATAAATATCACTGGCAACATGGTTTAATAATGTAGCAAAACTAAACGTGAATAACATCTTGAAGAACGATCCATTACTAGACTGTAAATTGAGAATATTTTGTTGTTGTTTTGTAATAACCCATAAATTTTGATAATTTAGTGAATACATTTGAATATACTCACCTTTCTTCATAGGTATAACAGCAATGACTCTTACTCAAAATGAGTTATTACAACAGTCCACTTTGATGTTAGAGTTAGTGTTTAATAACTAATGTCCAGTATTTTGTGTTCTTTACATTATTTTGTTGAGATGCACTTTTTTCATTGTTTTTTTCAGTGCAGCTCACATCGCCTCATGTAATCCTCACCTCATGTGTGTACACTCTCATGTCACCTCATGTATTTCTCACCTCATGTGTGTACACTCTCATGTCACCTCATGTATTTCTCACCTCATGTGTGTACACTCTCATGTCACCTCATGTATTTCTCACCTCATGTGTGTACACTCTCATGTCACCTCATGTATTTCTCACCTCATGTGTGTACACTCTCATGTCACCTCATGTATTTCTCACCTCATGTGTGTACACTCTCATGTCACCTCATGTATTTCTCACCTCATGTGTGTACACTCTCATGTCACCTCATGTATTTCTCACCTCATGTGTGTACACTCTCATGTCACCTCATGTATTTCTCACCTCATGTGTGTACACTCTCATGTCACCTCATGTATTTCTCACCTCATGTGTGTACACTCTCATGTCACCTCATGTATTTCTCACCTCATGTGTGTACACTCTCATGTCACCTCATGTATTTCTCACCTCATGTGTGTACACTCTCATGTCACCTCATGTATTTCTCACCTCATGTGTGTACACTCTCATGTCACCTCATGTATTTCTCACCTCATGTGTGTACACTCTCATGTCACCTCATGTAATCCTCACCTCATGTGTGTACACTCTCATGTCATCTCATGTATTTCTCACCTCTCAGGTGTGTACACTCTCATGTCATCTCATGTATTTCTCACCTCTCAGGTGTGTACACTCTCATGTCATCTCATGTATTTCTCACCTCTCAGGTGTGTAAACTCTCTTTTAACTTTCATAGATTTCTCATCGTAATGCACCTGTCACTTTCACCCGAGTGTAATTAATGCTCTCATCCAAGGTGGCTTAGCTCTCACATTTAGTGTCCTCACATATTTGACTGTCCCACGTCAGGCTGGAACTCAGAACAGTTTACTAGCGGCATGAAGACAGGTACAACCGGTCCACAGGAATAAACCCACACTCACTTAGCATTCAGTGGTGCTGTTAGCTGCCAGCCCAGCTGTTAGCATGCTGCAGTGGGAAGTGCTCGTGGAGGTACTGCTAAGGAGGTGGAGCTTATCGCGCATCACGGCGTGTTAGCACACGGCTGCATCACAGCTAGTTTACATCGTCATAGCTACATGATCTCTCTCTCTCTCTCTCTCTCTCTCTCTCTCTCTCTCTCTCCTCTCTCTCTCTCTCTCTCTCTCTCTCTCTCTCTCTCTCTCTCTCTCTCTCTCTCTCTCTCTCTCTCGCTGTCTGTGTATATCAGCCATATAATTTCTAGTTCCCATGAGGAGCAGTGGGATTGAGGGTGTGGTTAAGGGTGGGGTTGAGGATGGAGTTGAGGGCGGGGTTGAGGGCAGGGTTGAGGGCGGGATTGAGAGCGGGGTTGAGGGCGGGATCAGATCATGAGAAGGAGCAAGTACTGCTATCCTGGATCGGGGGATTGGGGAGACCAATTAGAAAGGCATCATCCACTCTGACCCCTCAACCCCTGACTGCTGACCCCCCCAACCCTCCCACTAAAGTACGCCTTACCTGGGGGTGGCTGGGATGGAGGGTGCGGACACTCCATCTAGCAGATGGATGGATGGCTGCACCCTCCACCTCCACACTCCTCCACCTCCACCTCCACCCTCCCACTCCTCCACCTCCACCTCCCACTCCTCCACCTCCACCCTCCTGTTCCTCCACCCTCCACATCCACCCTCCCACTTCTCCACCCTCCTGCTCCTCCACCCTCCACCCTCCTGCTCCTCCACCCTCCACCTCCTGCTCCTCCACCCTCCTCCTCCACCCTCCCACTTCTCCACCCTCCTGCTCCTCCACCCTCCACCTCCTGCTCCTCCACCCTCCTCCTCCACCCTCCCACTTCTCCACCCTCCTGCTCCTCCACCCTCCACCTCCTGCTCCTCCACCCTCCACCTCCACCCTCCCACTTCTCCACCCTCCTGCTCCTCCACCCTCCACCTCCTGCTCCTCCACCCTCCACCTCCACCCTCCCACTTCTCCACCCTCCTGCTCCTCCACCCTCCACCTCCTGCTCCTCCACCCTCCACATCCACCCTCCCACTTCTCCACCCTCCTGCTCCTCCACCCTCCACCTCCTGCTCCTCCACCCTCCACCTCCACCCTCCCACTTCTCCACCCTCCTCCTCCACCTCCACCTCCACCCTCCCACTTCTCCACCCTCCTCCTCCACCTCCACCTCCACCTCCCACTCCTCCACCTCCACCCTCCTGTTCCTCCACCCTCCACATCCACCCTCCCACTTCTCCACCCTCCTGCTCCTCCACCCTCCACCCTCCTGCTCCTCCACCCTCCACCTCCTGCTCATCCACCCTCCTCCTCCACCCTCCCACTTCTCCACCCTCCTGCTCCTCCACCCTCCACCTCCTGCTCCTCCACCCTCCTCCTCCACCCTCCCACTTCTCCACCCTCCTGCTCCTCCACCCTCCACCTCCTGCTCCTCCACCCTCCTCCTCCACCCTCCCACTTCTCCACCCTCCTGCTCCTCCACCCTCCACCTCCTGCTCCTCCACCCTCCTCCTCCACCCTCCCACTTCTCCACCCTCCTGCTCCTCCACCCTCCACCTCCTGCTCCTCCACCCTCCACCTCCACCCTCCCACTTCTCCACCCTCCTGCTCCTCCACCCTCCACCTCCTGCTCCTCCACCCTCCACCTCCACCCTCCCACTTCTCCACCCTCCTGCTCCTCCACCCTCCACCTCCTGCTCCTCCACCCTCCACCTCCACCCTCCCACTTCTCCACCCTCCTGCTCCTCCACCCTCCACCTCCTGCTCCTCCACCCTCCACCTCCACCCTCCCACTTCTCCACCCTCCTCCTCCACCTCCACCTCCACCCTCCCACTTCTCCACCCTCCTCCTCCACCTCCACCTCCACCTCCCACTCCTCCACCTCCACCCTCCTGTTCCTCCACCCTCCACATCCACCCTCCCACTTCTCCACCCTCCTGCTCCTCCACCCTCCACCCTCCTGCTCCTCCACCCTCCACCTCCTGCTCATCCACCCTCCTCCTCCACCCTCCCACTTCTCCACCCTCCTGCTCCTCCACCCTCCACCTCCTGCTCCTCCACCCTCCTCCTCCACCCTCCCACTTCTCCACCCTCCTGCTCCTCCACCCTCCACCTCCTGCTCCTCCACCCTCCTCCTCCACCCTCCCACTTCTCCACCCTCCTGCTCCTCCACCCTCCACCTCCTGCTCCTCCACCCTCCACCTCCACCCTCCCACTTCTCCACCCTCCTGCTCCTCCACCCTCCACCTCCTGCTCCTCCACCCTCCACCTCCACCCTCCCACTTCTCCACCCTCCTGCTCCTCCACCCTCCACCTCCTGCTCCTCCACCCTCCACCTCCACCCTCCCACTTCTCCACCCTCCTGCTCCTCCACCCTCCACCTCCTGCTCCTCCACCCTCCACCTCCACCCTCCCACTTCTCCACCCTCCTCCTCCACCTCCACCTCCACCCTCCCACTTCTCCACCCTCCTCCTCCACCTCCACCTCCACCTCCCACTCCTCCACCTCCACCCTCCTGTTCCTCCACCCTCCACATCCACCCTCCCACTTCTCCACCCTCCTGCTCCTCCACCCTCCACCCTCCTGCTCCTCCACCCTCCACCTCCTGCTCATCCACCCTCCTCCTCCACCCTCCCACTTCTCCACCCTCCTGCTCCTCCACCCTCCACCTCCTGCTCCTCCACCCTCCTCCTCCACCCTCCCACTTCTCCACCCTCCTGCTCCTCCACCCTCCACCTCCTGCTCCTCCACCCTCCTCCTCCACCCTCCCACTTCTCCACCCTCCTGCTCCTCCACCCTCCACCTCCTGCTCCTCCACCCTCCTCCTCCACCCTCCCACTTCTCCACCCTCCTGCTCCTCCACCCTCCACCTCCTGCTCCTCCACCCTCCACCTCCACCCTCCCACTTCTCCACCCTCCTGCTCCTCCACCCTCCACCTCCTGCTCCTCCACCCTCCACCTCCACCCTCCCACTTCTCCACCCTCCTGCTCCTCCACCCTCCACCTCCTGCTCCTCCACCCTCCACCTCCACCCTCCCACTTCTCCACCCTCCTGCTCCTCCACCCTCCACCTCCTGCTCCTCCACCCTCCACCTCCACCCTCCCACTTCTCCACCCTCCTGCTCCTCCACCCTCCACCTCCTGCTCCTCCACCCTCCACCTCCACCCTCCCACTTCTCCACCCTCCTGCTCCTCCACCCTCCCACTTCTCCACTCCTCCACCTCAGACTGATACTGGGCTGCTGAAACCGCTCCAGTGATTCAGACATGTTTACGCCACCCAGAGGTCAGGCCAAGGTCCCGCACCCCCTTTGTTTTGTCTATCTCTCTTTGTCTCTCCAACTCTGTCTCTCTCTCATTCCCCTTTGTTTTGTCTATCTCTCTTTGTCTCTCCAACTCTGTCTCTCTCTCATTCCCCCTTTGTTTTGTCTATCTCTTATCTCTCTCTCACATTTTCTTGTGTAGATTAGCATTGCCTTGGTTTTCATTCTCTCTAGCCATTTTCTGTCATTCTCTTCCCCCCATTTCTCCCTCTCTCCTCCCTCTCTTCTCCCCCACTCTCTCACTTCTCTTCCTGCTCCCCTCCTCCCTGTCTTGCTTTAGTAACTCGCTTTAGTTCAGGCTATTTAATTAACTTCCAGGAGCCTGAGCAATACATCATGCTGCCCTGTCAGTTCCATGTAAAAAGCAGGTTTCTCTCTCTCTCCCTCTCTCTCTCTCCTCTCTCCCTTTCCCTCTTTTTCCCCCTCTCTATCTCTATCTCTGTTCCCTTTCACTCCTTCTCTCTCTCCCTCTCTCTCTCTCACCCACTCTCTCTCTCCCTCTCTCTCTTAATTTCTCTCTTTCTCCACCTCTCTCTCCCTCTGTTTTTTTCCAGCAGTGGAGATAGCAGGCAGTCTCAGAGAGCTGGACAATGCCAAAGTAGAACTACATGCCCAGATAATATAGAGTCACTGATATGATAGAGCAGTCACTGATATGATAGAGCAGTCACAGATATGATAGAGCAGTCACTGATATGATAGAGCAGTCACTGATATGATAGAGCAGTCACTGATATGATAGAGCAGTCACAGATATGATAGAGCAGTCACTGATATGATAGAGCAGTCACTGATATGATAGAGCAGTCACTGATATGATAGAGCAGTCACTGATATGACAGAGCAGTCACTGATATGATAGAGCAGTCACAGATATGATAGAGCAGTCACAGATATGATAGAGCAGTCACTGATATGATAGAGCAGTCACTGATATGACAGAGCAGTCACTGATATGATAGAGCAGTCACAGATATGATAGAGCAGTCACTGGGAACAGAGGTGTGTCGTGCTAGATAAGATAATCCTTTATTAATCCCTCAGCGGGGAAATTTGCAATTTGTTCAACGATAAGCAGTATGTATCGTGATAGCAGCATCACCAATAGCATCAGAATAATAACCTGATAGTTTCACTTAAAAGCATTACATGCAAATGTCCAGGGTTCTCTGAACAAGTCCCCAACACGCTCCCTACCTCATGAACAACCTAGGGTCAGGGTTAGAGTTAGGGTCAGTGTGAGGTTGAGGGTCAGGGTTAGAGTTAGGGTCAGTGTGAGGTTGAGGGTCAGGGTTAGAGTTAAGCTCAGTGTAAGGTTCAGGGTCAGAAAGCTCCAGATAGCTCCTCAGAGTAGCTGAAGCGTCTGGCTCTAGAAAGCTTAACTCTGGTTCACCCTGCTTTGTTGCAGTGAGCCACAAGCACTTTTCAAAGGCACCGTTTCCAGCAGAGAATCTGTAGGAAAAATAAAAAAACTCCTCCTACCTCCGACACCGAGTTGAGCCATGAACAAGACAGGAGAGCCGGGAGATAGCGTGACTGTTCTCTTCATAGCCAGCAACATGGTGTCTGAGGAGAGAATCAATGGAAACAGAATGAGCGCCAGTATCCCGCGAGCGCCAGTGTCCCACGAGCGCCAGTGTCCCACGAGCGCCAGGGTCCCACGAGAACCAGAGCCCCACGAGTGCCAGGGTCCCACGAGCGCCAGGGTCCCACAAGTGCCAGGGTCCCGCGAGCGCCAGGGTCCTGCGAGCGCCAGGGTCCCGCAATCTGCTTGTCTAATGAGGGCTGAATGACAAGTTTGAGTGCATCACCACTGACAGCAGTGCAGAGTTCATGAAAGCCTTGAGATGAAAACACCCAAACCCAGCTGCAGAGGCATGGCTAGAGCTATGGGTGAGTAGTGTTTGAGTAGTGTATGGGTGAGTAGCATTTGAGTAGTGTATGGGGGAGTAGCATTTGAGTAGTGTATGGGGGAGTAGTGTTTGAGCAGTGTATGGGTGAGTAGCGTGTGAGTAGTGTATGAGTGAGTAGTGTTTGAGTAGTGTATAGGTGAGTAGTATTTGAGTAGTTTATGGGTGAGTAGTGTCTGTGTACTTTGAGTGAGTAGTGTTTGAGTAGTGTATGAGTGAGTAGTGTTTGCATATATCGAGGGCCTGTACTTTATGGGTGAGTAGTGTTTTGAGTAGTGTATGGGTGAGTAGTGTTTTGACTAGTGTATGGAGGAGTAGTGTATGGGGGAGTAGTGTTTTGAGTAGTGTATGGGTGAGTAGTGTCTCTACTTTATGGGTGAGAAGGGTTTTAGTAGTGTATCAGTGTTAAATCATAGCATTTTGTTTCAGGGTGTTGTTGGAGTGATATATGCACACACACTGAATCTTCTCTCTGTTCCAGGGTGGAACTCAACAGTGCTTGTTGGTGTGTGTGAGAAAATGGTGGCAGCATTTTCATATCTGTGAGATACAGAGAAAACATCTCCACCTTCCCCAACACCTGTTTGTTGCAGAGTAACCGAGTGCTCTGGCTCACCCCAGACAATGGGCAGGCTGCTAGAACAACAATCGGTGGTTGGCCTCACATGGGAAGGCCCTCGAGGTCTTACAGCCTTTGCTCGGAGTCCACAGACGCCCCTTCTGGGTGAGTGGGGTCATGTTTGAAGCTCTCCAGCTGATCAGGATAAAATTCTTGAACATCAGTAAACAGGACATTGGGCTCAGGGTTAAAGATGGAAATGGTGGTGTTCCTGGACGAAGAACACGAACGTGGAGAAACTGACGGCCTGCTCCACACAGCTGCCTTGGTTCAGACACCATGGGCTTTGTGCTTATTGCATTCAGCAGATGCTCACACTCAAAGTTATTTGCCAAGACCAAGATTTAAGGCCTGGTACGTCAAGACAGACGAGGCATGTCTGAGATGACAGAACAGGGGACTCCACCTGGAACAAAAAGAGGAGGTGCAGAAACCGGAGATGACCCTGCACATGCTCTACTGCTGCGGACGAGGAAGCAGGGGACATCTGGGGGAGGTTCCTCATGAAGCACAGCCAGCATGGAGGTGGCCTGCCACTCGCTTGAGAGGAGTGAGGAGCTGAGAGGAGAGGAGAGGAGAGAAGACGAGAGGAGAGGAGAGGAGAGAAGAGGAGAGAAGACGAGAGAAGACAAGAGGAGAGGAGAGGAGAGGAGAGAAGAGGAGAGGAGAGGAGAGAAGACAAGAGGAGAGGAGAGAAGAGGAGAGAAGAGTAAGTCTTGGACAGCGTTCTGGTGTCTCCTGGCACAGGCGGTCAGTCTGGAGTTCTGGAGTGCTATGGTTGTGGTGCACCCTGGGTACCTGAACCCTCAGAACCAGGGGGCAAAGGTCGCCATAGGTACCACTGCACCGTTTAAACCGATGATGGGGAACCATGACCTGAAATATGGCCAAGTATGTGAAAGGTGTCTGGCATGTGTCTGTGAAAGATGCTTTTAAAAAAACTAAAATTGTGTACTAGGTAGTGACTGACTTTTAAATAGTTTATTACATTTGGATGATACGTCACCCTACTTCAAAGTTTCAAAGTTTGCATTTCTTCTCATTTTGTTTACTGAGTTTTGATTCTTATGTTTGTTGCACACATTTTTATAAAATACTAACTTTGAGTTCCTGTAATATTTGTTTATTTACTGCCTCTTACTGATGTCAGGTCAGTTTAGCTCAGGATTGATTTTACTTGCTTTCTTTATGTAATGTGTATCATGCTCAGATCATTGCTTTATCATTATTGATTTTTTATTTGTGCAAGTTTTGTTTAAATTATTACTTGTGTACACTGAGTAATAAAACATTCACAACAAGGTCTTGAAATTCAAACTAAAGTGTTTAAACTCAACCTGAATTGTTTAATCTCAACCTTATTTTCTCCGGCTGTATTAAAAATAGCTAATTAAAAATGATCAATAATTACTTATATCGACTTAGCATTATCTCCCAGCCCTGCCTATGAAACGGCTCAATCTAATACTGTCACTAGACGGATTTATCATCACATTCCGTTTCTCTCTCTCTCCTTCCCTCTCTCTGTCTCTTTCTCTGTCTCTCTCTCTCTATCCCTCTCTCTCTTTCTCTCTCTCCCTCTATCTCTTTCTTTCTCTCTCTCTATCTCTCTCTCTCTATCCCTCTCTCTCTCTCTCTCTCTCTTTCTCTCTCTGCACTCTGACTGTCTCCCCTTGCTCCTTAATTCTCACTTATTTCTCGCGGGAGATGAGACAAGTAGCTGTAAGACAGCGGCGAAACAGGGAAAGAGCACGCAGGCATGTCGGAGGAAGGAGGCGTGGCCTGTCGCCTGGGCGACCCTGCGCCGACAGCCATGCCTTCTGAACACGACACTGCAAGTTTGAAGGTTTTACGAAGGAGACCTGAAGGCAAACTGGCGGGAAGGGATTATGTGTTCTGATAGAGAGAAGGAGAGAGGGAGAGGAGAGAGGGGGAGAAAGAGGAGAGAGATTGAGAGAGAATAGGAGAGAGAGAGGGAGGAGAGAGAGAAAGAGGAGAGATAGAGAGAGAAAGGGAGAAAAAGGAGAGAGATGGAGAGAGAGAAGGAGAGAGAGTAAGGGACAGAAGAAGGGGAGAGGAAGACAGGAAGAAATCAAGGGAGAGAGAGATGGAGGGGAGAGGAGAGGAGAGAGGAGAGGAGAGGGGAGAGGGGGGTGTGTCACTGAGGGTTCTATTCAGCTCTTTATTGCATGTGGGAGAATCTCACTTGTGACAGGCCTGGCAATGTTAGTAAACAATTAGTAAACTTTTTGTAAACCATCAGTGAACAAGTGAACTATTAGTAAACAATTAGTCAACCATTAGTGAACTACAGTGAGTCCCCACTTAACGACGTGGTTAGAGACTGAAAAGTCTGTCGTAAAGCAGTTTTCATCGTTAAGCGTGAGCCTAGATTTAGATACGCTTTGATTGTAAATATAAAAAAAACTAACAATGTTCTCGTGCGTACAGCATGAGAAAGAGCGATCGCGTTGCCGAGATGGGCTGCCATGGAGGCTGCACTGCCTCAGCTTATCGTACACAACACTCCACAACACTACACAGCACCTCACAACACCCCACAACACCCCACAACACTCCACAACACCCCACAACACTACACAGCACCCCACAACACTCCACAACACCCCACAACACTCCACTACACTCCACTACACTCCACAACACTCCACAACACCCCACAACACTCCACTACACTCCACAACACCCCACAACACTCCACAACACCCCACAACACTCCACAACACTCCACTACACTCCACAACACCCCACAACACTCCACAACACCACACAACACTCCACTACACTCCGCAACACTCCACAACACTCCACAACACTCCACAACACCCCACAACACTACACAACACTACACAACACTCCACAACATTCCACAACACTCCACAACACTCCACAACACTACACAACACTCCACAACATTCCACAACACTCCACTGTGCTGCCACTGCTTCTCCGCGCACCACACAAAATTCTTTAAAAGTCGGTCGTAACTCTGATCTGTCGTTAACCAGACCCGTCGTTAAGCGGGGACTCACTGTATTAGTAAACTGTTAGTAAAGCATTATTAAACCATTCTTTAGTCAGTATCTCAAATTTTATATGAATGAAACTTTTACATCTTTCTTAACACCCAAGAACACTCTTACACACTCTACAAGCTATTACACACTCTGCAAACTCTTGCACCCTCTTACACACTCTTACACCCTCTTACACACTCTTACACACTACAAACTCTTACACCCTCTTACACACTCTACACACTCTTACACTCTACAAACTATTACAAACTCTTACACACTCTTACACACTCTTACACTCTACACACTATACACTCTTACACACTCTACAAGCTATTACA
>NC_135211.1:40978228-40990728 GCF_052324685.1 Brachyhypopomus gauderio | reverse complement strand
CTGTCTGTCTGGACAACAGGCCAAGGTTGTGTTCTCTGTTTTGCCATCTGTCCCCCTGTTCTGTTCTGTCATCCGTACTCTTAATTCCCTTCATGTTTGTATGCCCCCTCTGCCTTCCCATCAGCCCTTTCACCAGCGCCCCCCCCCCTCACAGAAATCAGGAATCGGATCAACTCGGCTTCCCAATCTGGAAATGGAGCAAAAACTCTTTTTTCTTCCTTTTTTGGTATTCTGAGTTTTGTACGAGTCTCTGAACCAGTGGACATGAGCAAAAATTTGCCATGGGACTCGAGTAGGCTAACGAAAATGAGCACACACACACACACACACACACACACACACACACGCAAACACACACACACACACACACACACACGCACACACACACACACACACACACACACACGGTTGGAAGTTAGCGATCAATCGAGCGAGTGCGTGCGTTTTTCTAAAGAACACAGGTGCCTTTTTGCCTGTGGCGGTACAGCACACGTTCACCGCCACCCCAAACCCCGCCCACCCACCCCAAACCCCGCCCACTCACCCCTAACCCCGCCCCCTGGAGCAGCAGAACTCCTCCTCCAAACCAGAACGGGATTCTAATGCTGACTCACCTCCACCCTGGTACCCACATTTAAAAAACTGGTCAAAACAGGAAGAAGACACAACACATGTTGTCCACGTCCTGTCCCCCTGTCCCCTGTCCCCTGTCCTTTTGGATGTTACTGTTTTGGAAAAAAAAAGCACAAGATTATGCCATGTATATAATAAAATCAATAAATAATAATTAAAACACAAGATTATTTTAAACATTTTTGTATCCAAGAATGATATATTCATTTTGTTTTCTATGGTGTTTCCCCACACTGCCACATGTCCTGTGTGCAAGGCTGTGGAATTGAGGACTGTTTCATAGTGCTAATGTTTCTATTGCCTTCCTGGTATCAACAGAAATCTTGTGTGTCAACAAACTGACTCAATCTTCTCAGTAACACACGTTATATGCTTCCATTGGTAGGACTGAGTTGATTTTTCCAATATGGAGTGTGTCGTGGTTCACATTGTAAAAATGTATACACTTATGCTGGAAACAAATGAATTTTTTTCTCAAATTTATGTTTTATTATAATTACACCTTGATTTGTTTATTGCTCAGTTTATTGGGGGGAATCGGTGACTCATGTTTGCTGAATAATTCATTACTTGCAACATTTTCTATTTTTCTCATCATGCCACAGAGAAAGTCAAAATACACATGAAACACAGTGTCTTTGTAAACGAAAGCATAGATAATTCCGAGTGTAACATATGTGAACCAGTATCTGCTAAATTACCGATTAGTACATTTGCCAGTTATTAAATTGGTTAATGACCACAGTGATGACAAATTGGGGATATTTACCATCATAATGAGGTGACGTGCCCCAATATACTGTTCTTTGTACAATAAATATATATTTTTCTTAACATTAGCGACACCATCTTGACAATGGAAAAAACAGCATCTGAAGCAAAGCAGTGATTGGTTCAGCCAAACCCGCAAAGAAGCAGTGATTGGTGCATTGATATTGTTTATCCTCTTGTCTTTTTTTTTGTGAACAGCTTATTTAGGGGCTAATCAGGCCACTCCGTATTTATCAGTATTTAGGAGGCTGTTTTTCAAGTTCATAGGTTATGATCAGGACAACACTAAGGCTGTGTAATCACAACCTCGGGCCCTGTGTGGGGTATGGAAATCATGTCTGGCACGTCCATGACCAATGAGACACCACACACCTGTTAAAGAGTAGTGCAGTCATAAAGAAGGGGGAGGAGTTATAATGAATACCTTACGAGCAGGTGGGCTAGAACATGTGGACTGGGCAGAACCTTGCTGAGTCTCCATGTCTTCCACGAGTGCAGTGCTGGTTTGATAGTGGTAGGGCGGTGTAGAGACAGCCACAGAGACAGCCCTGTACGTTGGCTGCGTTTTGAATTCTGGCTCACAAATTCTCACGTGTTCCAATCAGAGAGAATTCAGTTGCTGGAATTACTGTGACCACAGACACTGGCCGGTCTGTTAGTGGCCCAGACTGTCCGTTTGTTGGAGGTGATCTGAACCATACCAGTTTAAGGTGGAAAGCTCTCTGAGATATTTGTTAATGGGCAGACAATCATTTTAAGGTGGTCTTTTTTCCAAAAAATCTAGCAGACAATCAACAACGATGGTCTTTACCCCTGTAAATGGGCAGATAATGCTTTTAAGGTGGTGTTTTTGTGCTGGCGATCTCTAGGCAAGTCTCGGAAATGTCTGGGAGCCGTCTGGGAAACATCTGCAGGTTTCCAACATGTGTGTGTTTTGGATGCAGGAATGACAGCCCAGATGTGCAGTCTGGCTCCGGCGGAAAACAGCGACCCACGCGTCACCCAAACTGACGTGATTATCATGGAATGTTGGATCGTATG
Organism: Brachyhypopomus gauderio; assembly: GCF_052324685.1. Taxonomy (NCBI): domain Eukaryota; kingdom Metazoa; phylum Chordata; class Actinopteri; order Gymnotiformes; family Hypopomidae; genus Brachyhypopomus; species Brachyhypopomus gauderio. Next base: position 40,988,283 of record NC_135211.1, on the reverse strand, counting down.
CAGTGTGTCTGAGGCTGAAATAATATTATAATTGCATTACAAAACAAACCGATAACTCCCTGATCCTTCTAGGTTGGATGTTTCTTTTACAGGTTCAACTCCCCCTCCACGTTTTTTTTTCAATCAATTACCGTGAGCAGATTTTTAGCTGTGGTTTGTAAGTGCCCTGCAGCAGACTGTGTACTATGTGCTCACTGGGAGTTGTAACCCACAGCAGAGATGCAGGGCCCTTTGGGAAGGTCAGTGGATGCGCAGGACATCCCTGTTGTGTGTCCTGATCCCTGTTGAGTGTCCTGTGGTGGTACAGCAGTGCACAAGCCTGATGTCCTGTCCTCAAGTCTTCTGGACTCCTCCCCTCATCACGAAGCGCCGGTGCTGATGAAGGCGTAAGAACGTTCCTCTGATGGGGAGGCGCAGGTGGGGAGTCGTAGCACACCTGTCTGCTTGTTTGAGTTTGAGGAGAGCAGCACAAACCCACACTGGGTTCTCCACACTGGAGGAGTCCCTGCACAGTGGCCTTTAATGAGGATGAGTAAGTAGAGAGGATGAGTATATAGTGAGAGGATGAGTAAGTAGTGAGTAAGTAGTGAGAGGATGAGGAAGTAGTGAGTAGGTAGTGAGAGGATGAGGGAGTAGTGAGTAAGTAGTGAGAGGATGAGGGAGTAGTGAGAGAATGAGTAAGTAGTAAGTAGCGAGAGGATGAGTAAGTATTGAGTAAGTAGTGAGAGGATGAGTAAGTATTGAGAGGATGAGGAAGTAGTGAGTAAGTAGTGATAGGATGAGTAAGTAGTGAGAGGATGAGTAAGTAGTGAGTAAGTAGTGAGAGGATGAGGAAGTAGTGAGAGGATGAGTAAGTAGTGAGATGATGAGTAAGTAGTGAGTAAGTAGTGAGAGGATGAGTAAGTATTGAGAGAATGAGTAAGTAATGAGAGGATGAGTAAGTAGTGATATGATGAGTAAGTAGTGAGTAAGTAGTGATAAAATGAGTAAGTAGTGAGAGGATGAGGGAGTAGTGAGTAAGTAGTGAGGGGATGAGGAAGTAGTGAGTAAGTAGTGAGAGGATGAGTAAGTAGTGAGAGGATGAGGAAGTAGTGAGTAAGTAGTGAGATGATGAGGAAGTAGTGAGAGGATGAGTAAGTAGTGAGTAAGTAGTGAGAGGATGAGTAAGTAGTGAAAGGATGAGTAAGTAGTGATAGGATGAGTAAGTATTGAGAGGATGAGGAAGTAGTGAGTAAGTAGTGAGGGGATGAGGAAGTAGTGAGAGGATGAGTAAGTAGTGAGTAGTCAGTAGTAGGATGAGCTGGCCCATAATGCTGCTGTTATGTCACATCCCTAACTTTAACAGTCAGGAGTGGCCTCTGAGAACAGCTGTGATGAATAATGCTCCTTCAATGGAAGTGTGGTGAGACAGAAGTGTTGTCTCACTAACCGCCTCAGAAGCATGGTTAGACCCTTCAGAAGAGTGATGAGACACCTTAGAAGCATGGGGAGACACCTCAGAAGAGTGGCGAGACAGAAGTGAGTGGCGTCTCACTATCTGCCCCTGCGGTCCATCAAGGGAACATTTGTCAGAAAACGTCAGCAGCGTTCCCAGCGAAACAGCCTGGGCTCTAAGCACACTTGATTGTACCATTTTCCGGGTCAGGGAAGACGCTTAATGGCCACATCGCACGAGCGCTCACATCCAGACAAAATGCGATTAGCCACGCAGTCACCTGGAAACGCCGTCGTCCTCCTGACGGTGACTCCTGTCCCCCCGCGGCCGTCTGCCGCCGAGCGTTTAGTTAGCGTGCTCTAATGTAATTGGCCGTGATGAATGGGGTTCTGCGGAGACAGATCGCCACGCGTCCCCGGGTGGCATCCCAGCCAGTCGCTTCCTGTTAGCGGTGCTTATCTTGCTGCTAACGCACTTGCCCATGGAGATGAAAGCAACTTTGGCATATCAGACACTGTAATCATAAGAAATGACACTAAATACAGCTCAATGACATAAGACATGGGAGGCATCTTATGTGATAGATCTGCTGTGTGTCTGTGTGAAATTTACAATATTGCCAAAGCATTACAATAGCAACAAAAAATTACAGTAAAATAAAAGTAACAATAGTTATAAAATAAGTGACAACAGTGGTAAATAAAACTGTCAAGTCAAGTCAAGTCAAGGCTTTTATTGTCATTACATCAGAGTACAAGTACACATAACGAAATTACATTTATTTAATCAATAATTAAAATAAAGATATCAACAATGAAATAAAGTTATATTTACAAAAGGATATGTATATATGTGCATATACACTCACCAGCCACTTTATTAGATACACCTGTCCAACAGCTCATTAACGCATATGTCGAATCAGCCAATCACATGGCAGCAACTCAATGTATTTAGGCATGTAGACGTGGCAAAGACTATCTGCTGTAGTTCAAACCGAGCATCAGAATGGGGAAGAAAGGTGATTTAAGTGATTTTGAACGTGGCATGGTTGTTGGTGCCTGACGGGCTGATCTGAGTATTTCAGAAATCTACTGGGATTTTCACGCACCACCATCTCTAAGGTTTACAGAAAACTTTGTTCTGTTCTGTGGGCGCAAATGCCTTGTTGATGCCAGAGGTCAGAGGAGAATGGCCAGACTGGTTTGAACTTATAGAGCGGCAACAGTAACTCAAATAGTCATTACAACCGAGGCATGCAGAAGAGCATCTCTGAACACACAACATGTCGAACCTTGAGGTGGATGGGCTACAGCAGCAGAAGACACACCGGGTGCCACTCCTGTCAGCTAAGAACAGAAAACTGAGGCTACAATTCACACAGGCTCACCAAAATTGGACAATAGAAGATTGGAAAAACGTTGTCTGGTCTGATGAGTCTCGATTTCTGCTGCAACATCCGGATGGTAGGGTCAGAATTTGAGGTCCACAACATGAAAGCATGGATCCATCCTGCCTTGTATCAACGGTTCAGGCTGATGGTGGTGGGTCAATGGTGTGAGGGATATTTACCTGGCACTTTGGGCCCATTATTACCAATTGGGCATCATGTCAATGCCACAGCCTACCTGTATTGTTGCTGACCATGTCCATTCCTTTATGACCACAGTGTACCATCTTCTGATGGCTAATTCCAGCAGGATAACACGCCATGTCATAAAGCACAAATCATCTCAGACTGGTTTCTTGAACACAACAATGAGTTCACTGTACTCGAATGGCCTCCACAGTCACCAGATCTCAGTCCAATAGAGCACCTTTGTGATGTGGTGTAACGGGAGATTCACATCATGGATGTGCAGCTGACAAATCTGCAGCAACTGTGTGATGGGGCGGAGACATGGTGATATATACTGGGCAGTGAGGGGGCGGAGACATGCTGATGTATTGGGCAGTGAGGGGGCGGAGACATGCTGATGTATTGGGCAGTGAGGGGGCGGAGACATGCTGATCCAGCTGTCTTCTGGTGTAAACTCTCCATTAAGAACCCAGTACCTCCTCCTGGTGAGCGAGTCTCTCGCCCCGGTGGTGATGGGAACACCTCGGTCCTGCCAGCAGAGATAACAGCTCCTCTTTTCCTTTGTCTTTCTGTTCCTCGGAGACATTGGCGTCTCGCCTAACCGCTGTACGGTCAGGTGGAGGCGGCGAATGAATCACTTTGGGTTTAAGGCTCGTCAGCCGTGTCCTGTTGCGCCGTTCCTTCCATGGATGGGATCAGATTACATCGGCGATGATTTGGTCAGGACGATATTGCTGCATCCATCAAATATGGTTTTGGCGGTGGCCTGCAGGGGCAGGAGCCTGAGGCCCATGAAGCTTGCGGCACGCCACAGAAGGTCGAAACGTCTAGCAGGAAGACCACGACGGGACTCCCCGGGCACTCTGGAATCTCCTCGCTGTGGTTTTTCCGGCAGCGTTGATCCTTCCACGCTGGTCCTGGACTCACGCTGGTCTCACGCTGTGCTGGTTCCAGCGGGGCTTGGTGGGCTGAAACAGTGTCGGCGACAGTGCTCTAGGTGTGGCTTAGCCAAGGGACCCGGGACCAGCTGCCCAGAAGTGGACTTAATCGGCTCTCAGGAAGCAGCTCTGTACTCGCACAAGTAAACTCGTCATCCTGAGTGTGGAGGGTTTCTCGGGGCTGGAGGGGAGAGAGTGCTCCGTAGGCATGGCGACATCTCCACGGCGACGTCTCCTCCATGGCGACGTCTCCTCCAGCCTGACTGGCACCGCGCTGCAGTGTCAGTAGCAGCAACAACAAACCTGAACAAACTTTCACCTCCTGTAATACCCACAAGCTGTTTGGCTATTATAACAGCGCTGTGGGGAAAAACTCCTGAGGGAGACGGAGACGTGGGGCCAGCTGAGACTAGGGGTCAATATCCTACTGTACATCTCTGATGTGCTGAAAGATTTTTATGGTACAGTCGAAGGGGTCTGAGATACAAGCCGTCATGTTTGTAGACTGGGAAAGTGTTTATGTGTAAGTGGGTGTGCAACTGTGTGTGTGTGTGTGTGTATGAGTGCGTGTGTGTGTGTATGAGTGTGTGTGTGTGTGTGTGTGTGTATATGAGTGCGTGTGTATGAGTGCGTGTGTGTGCTGCTGCTGTATCTATGAGTTCCCTTCTTTCATTTCATTTCCTCTTCCTGTTTCTTTAGACTTTTTCTCTTATGCCTGCGTGTTCCACTCACGCATCTCTCATGCGGCCGGTGTCATGATGACAGGTACAAACACACACACACACACACACACACACAGACACACACATACACACACACAAACCCACCATGTTGACGCCCCCAGCAGGCCTGATCACGTCTGGACCATAGACGCTGTTTATGCACACACAAAAACACACACACATGCAACCAAGACAATATTTCATTCACAATAGCTTTATTCTCAATGGCAGACTCTTAAGAGCCTGCTAACCCATTACATGGAAATTACATGGAATTACATGAAGATTAAACTGCAAATGGAGAGAGATTTTATGGGCGGTGGGGGAGGGTAGTCAACAGTTGGGTGCGATTGTGGCAGTTCAAATATGATTATTTGTCCATGAGTCTGCACTGGTAATATATAGATTAAAATATGTTAGATGTGTTGAAGAACACTGGTTGGCCAGTTTGGACAGCTTGCCTTATCTCCGTCAGCCAGAGCAGAAGTCAAAGGTCACTCTCCGACTGGATCTGTAGACCTCTATGGCCATTTAAGCCCAAACCCAGAGTGTAGGATTGCTATTGGAGGTTGCCAAGCGACGATAATTGCATTTTAATTGGAAGGCTTGGCACGTAGCCTTTTCCCAGACCAGACACTTTCTACCTGCACTCCTGTGCTCAGCGCCACGAAGCTACGGACCTGTTCCGACAGACGCTCGGAGCTACGGACCAGATCCGACAGATGTCCTGGTTCTGTTGTTCATCCCACCCCACTGGGACCAGTGCATTCAGGTTCTAAGGACGTACCACTGACTATACTAGATGTCTAACCCTCCGGAACGCAGGCAACGGCCCCTGATATGGCAACAGTGGTCTCTGCATGTGGACTCAGGTGCTAAGGACGTAAAAACTGAATACAAGTCAGATGTCTAGACCTCAGGAACGCTAGCTACTCGTCGATTCCTGATCTGGGAACAGTGCCCTCTGCATTTGTCAGCACTGGGACATCAGTGAGAGGATGAGTCCTGGGTGTGTCCGCTGTATGCCCCTCCCACTCGGGCACGCCATAATTATCAACACTTGCGCTTCATTGGTCATACCCTCCCCTCCATCGTCGACGGCCTGCTTCCCTGTTCACAGTTATTCTGTTTCGCTGTGTCTCATTAAATGTGCATTTGTATCCACTTCCTTCGGCGCGTCACAGAAGCGTTATTTCATCACTTAATTACCGTGAGCTGGTCTCTCACGGGCCACCAGACACCGGCGATGCCGCCTCACCCGTCTGCTGCTCATCCGGAGCTCTTGACATTTTATTCGTTTATTTGAATGTTTTCTTACCGTCTTTCCCTCTCCGAACTAACGCTCGGAGGCATGTCTCGGAGAAGCTCGAGTCTCTCACAGCCTCATTAGCTCGGCGATTAGCGGATAATTGCCCGGGCTAATCTGGCTGGAGCCTGTAATAGGTCCCAGCCGCGGACGCTCGCCAACGCCCTCCATGGCGTGGATCTGAGGGTTGGTCCTCCCGCACGCTGTCGTCGTGGGAGACGGTCCCCTTCCTCCACGCTGGTGCTTACAAAAAGAAACAACAGCAAGAAAGGGATCTCCGGCCCATTAGAGGGGTTAGACCCTCCAGCACCAGACAGAGAGATCAGACGTTCACCCTGAACCCCCCCCCCCCCCCCCCCTCTGCCGCTGCTAGCAACATCCTGATGGCACTCACGTTGGGGTGGGGGGGGACACCACGGCTGAGCGTTTGTTCACGCTACAGAGAGACTGTGGTCGCAGCCTGAGGGACTAGAAGATCTGAGCACTCACTGTCAGGCCTCCCAGAGGGGGGTAAGAACCTGGGGGCGGGGCAGGGGGGCGGGGCTAAAACAGACTGGCAACTTCTGATGATTCCAGTCCACATTCCACACACACACACACACACACACACACACACACACACACACACACACACACACACATATATATATATATATATGTGTGTGTGTGTGTGTGTGTGTGTGTGTGTGTGTATATATATATACTCAGTCTTTCTCAGGTGGTATCTCTCTTGTCCTAATCTGGTCTTTCTTACACAGTATCTCTCCTCTCATATCTCTCTCTCTGCTTATGACTCAATTATGTATTTTTCCCTCCAGTCAATCGACCCAGTTCAGCTGCACACGCACAGATACACACACGCACACACACACACACATACACACATATACACACACACACACAAACACACACACATATACATACATACACACAAAAACACACACACACACACACACACACACACACACACACACACACACAGCAGGGAATGATTGAAAGCAGATTTCACCAACAACTAATTAAATTCATCGACCCCTGTGTCGAGCGAAACAACTGAGGGGGTGAAATATGAGCGCAAATTGCAACTCAGATTTCACCATTGGTAAACTCTGTGGTGTGTGTGTGTGTTTCTGTGCATCTGTGTGTATATGTGTGTATGTGTTTATGCATGTATGTATGTATACGCATGTATATGTGTGTGATAATACATAAAGATGTACGTGGGTGTGTTTATTCATCTGTGTGTATGTTAATGTGATTGTGTGTGTGTGCATGTGTATGTTTATGCATGTGTGTATTTATATATGTGTGTGTGTGTGTGTGTATGTGTGTGTATGCATGTGAAGGCAGGTGATTGAAATCAAACCCTGCAAGCTTCTCTTTCATCACCTGTTGCCGAGGGCGACTGACAAAGGCGAATGAGGCAGGCATTAGGACCCAAGGCTTTGGTTCCTGCTTTCTCTCTTTGATTTTATTCCTTTTCATAAAAGGTGACAAAGTAAAGGTCAGAGGTGAGAGGTGATTGTACCTGACCATCTCCTGCACTGTCTCTCTCCCTGTCTCTTTCTACCCCTCTTCTCTCTCTCTCTCTCTCTCTCTCTCTCTCTCTCCATCTCTGTTGCTGTGTTTAGCTGCTGAGTGAATACACTGCTGTGCCATTTACACCCTGAGGTCGGGGATAGAACTGCTTTCTTCTTTACTCTTTGTTCTCATGTGTGTGTGTGTGTGTGTGTGTGTACATGTGTGTGTATGATAGTGTTGTGTGTGTGTGTGTGTATGTATATGTGTGTGTGTGTGTGTACATGTGTGTATGTATGTGTGTGTGTGTGTACATGTGTGTATGATAGTGTGTTGTGTGTGTTATAATGTGTGTGTGTGTACGTGTGTGTGTTATAGTGTGTGTGTATATGTGTGTACATGTGTGTGTGGTGTGTGTGTATATGTGTGTACGTGTGTGTGTGTGTATATGTGTGTACGTGTGTGTGTGTTATAGTGTGTGTGTGTATATGTGTGTGTGTGTGTGTGTGTGTTCTAGAGCAGTAGTCCACAGGAACATTGCTGGTAGTCTCCCCACAGTTCCTACAGAGGTGAGAGCGAGTGATTGAATCACTGCACCCAATACTGTCTCATTAGGCTCCTACACTAATTACCATCGCCACAGTCTTTCCACACATCTTTCTTTCTCTCCCTCTCTCTTCCCTCCATTAAAGGAAAGGTTGTGAGATGAGGCTTGTTTATATGGGCGGCAGGTAGAACCTTTTTGCAGGGAAAACAGCTATTATTATTCTGCCTGGTCCAGTGGGAGTTTGGAAGCCAATGGAGTAATATTATTAGAAGGATTTGTAACAGTTAAAACCCGATTCCACCAGGCCGGGTTAGAGCGGGGCCGTCCTCAGGAGAACACCGTCTGCTGAATGATCAAGTTATTACGGCAAAACGATTGAACAACTCACTGTGGATCTACATCAGGCAGGAAACCAGGTATACACCAGGTGTGTGTGTGTGTGTGTGTGTGTGTGTGTGTGTGTGTGATATGAACCCAAGGAATGGTGCAATGATAAAATTCCAAATGGCTTTAGGGTGCCTTTTCTCAATTATTTGGTTTTAGAGTTTTAGAAATTACCTCTCATAGGTGTCCACGAGGTGTACTTCCAGGACATAAATGTATCGTCATCTATAACATCTATAACTCTGCAGGCCTCTGATGTGGTGTAGCTACAGTATTGTTATGGCAAGGACAGATATGGCGCATTTCCACTAGGGCCTGCTTGGCGCGGTACGGTTCGATTCGCGACGGTTTGTGAGTGTTTCCATTAGTACCAGGTCCCGGTTAGCCGGTACTTTCGGGTACTATTTTCGTACCTGCTCGCTCAAGGTTCTAACCGTTCCAAAGCGGTACAGTTCTGTGACGTGGAGGAACAGCATGACACTGATTGGCCAGGGAGTGTCGTCACAGGTTGCGTCAGGAGAGCGACTCCTCCGCTTTGCTGTGGACTCCTCAGCCATTTTAAAACCCAAGGAGCGAAGTCTGTTCCCTGGTCAAACGCCGAGGTACAAACCTTTCTGTTAATAATCAGCGATCAAAAAAATCCAGGGCGAACTGGATGGGGCCACTAGAAATGTAAAGGTTTTTAGCGAGGTTTCCGCGCTAATGGCCACTCATGGCTACCAGCGGTCCATTCAGCAGTGCCGGTCGGTCCAAGCTAAAAAAGCTTAACGCAATTACCGGGCGGTGAAGGACCATAACGGACGCAGCGGAGCAAACCGCAAAGACTGGAAATGATTCCAGCAAATGAATGCCATATACGGTCACCGGCCAGCCAGTAACGTAAGAGAAAACGTGCTGGACAATGTCGGTGCTGGAGGCCACGGAGAATGGTGAGTGTATTGTGATTTCACAGTTTTACTACTAGGCTTGTAAAAGATGTAATATGAACGCATCTATTGTAAACGCAGGAATTTAGAGCTGTGTTTGTAGTTAATGTTACCACCACAGTCACTACTGTACAATAGCTAGCTTTTAGCCTTGCTAGTTGCTAGTTAGCTGTAGCCATAAACACAGCATGAGCAGCGATGACGTGCTACACATTTTGTGCAGTTACGCTATATTGTTGTTGCTTTCACAGGAATGCTTGTGTTTAATATTTGTTATTTTTTACGTTCAAGATTCCCCTTCCACTGACGAGGCGAGCGGAGTTGGCGGAAAATGTTTCCTTCAACCGGGCTTTCCTCGGGGTGCTTGGCGAACTTGTGAACACCATGCGAGACAGACGCCAGTAAAAGCACACAAAATGTTGCTTGTAGTACTATAAATATTTATTTCATATAAAGCTATACATATATATTTGCTTTTTGCACTTTTTTTAAACTATAACTATATTATTTACATATGTTGTACTTTAAATATCTATATTTCATAATAAAGTTTGATTTCATTTGATTGTATGACTGATGCTTTTTATGCAGGGTGTGTTCAGCCTGTTTGAGTAATACCAAATTATTATCAATAATTAGAGCAACCACATACAATAATGAAGATAAAGATAAATAAGATACAATAATGCTATGTGTTAAG